>NW_022596871.1:0-5508 GCF_009176505.1 Sitodiplosis mosellana | reverse complement strand
TTATTTTGGCCTGGATTCTTTGTTAGATTGATGGAAAACGCATCAAACGGTGCTTTGTATGTCGAATAGTGAGAATGAAACATTGAAAAGAAATTTAGCTTCAATCTTACCTTGTGTCATGGCTCCCATTGCTTTGTCAAACAATCCACCACCACCACCACATTCAATTTGCTTCAAGTTGAAAAATAGGAACGCATATATGGTACTTAGTTTGGAATGACCAAATTGAATGAATTGAAATGTAAAATTAATGGATTTTTGAGACAAAAAAAACATTTGCCAATATAAAATTGATATTGCTTTAAATTTGGGGTAATTAATCGCGTGGTATATTTTTTTTGGTTTTCCTTTGTTTTCGAAAAGTCAATTTGTATGAAAAATGAAAAAATACTCTTCATGTCATCGATCGACATAATACAAAAAATATACAGAAAAATTTGTAAGTTACCATGAATTGGTATCCCAAAACCGCAACCAGAACCAAACAAACTAAACGGAGAGAAAATATTGATTAAAAGACAATGAGCGACTGAAATCTCAAGTATTTTCAAAAATGAAAATTTCAAAAATGATGGAAAAAAGAACTAAGAAGAGACTCACCCATCAATTGCTTAGACATGTTTATAGTCAAATCACTTGAACAATAACTAAATTTCCAAGATTTAGCAAAACAAAACTCCTTACGACTGAAATCGAAAACAAATTATTTGAAAACATGTTTTTAATTCGAGCTTCTGGTGTCAATTCTCGCGTTTTGTTATTTTGACAGGTGCAAATGTTTGCACATTTTTCTGGCTGATTTCAAAAATAAAATATTTTTAGACAATTTGTTCCTCATTGGAACTTGTGGTTCCTAGTTATGAAAAATTCCAGGCGAATAATAAGTTCATTTATATATCAAAACACCTGCACCTGTGTATTCCAACCACCAATAATTGGAAAAATTAACAAAACGCGAGAATTGACGCAAGAAGTTCGAATTAAAAACATCTTTTCAAATAATTTGTTTTCGAATTCAGTCGTAAGCAATTTTGTTTTCTTGTACGTGTCATAATTTCATGCAAAGTCGATTTTTAAATCGAATATTTGCGATACTAACGTGAATCTCCGGCACTTCTTAGAGTCTTCGAGGAAGCCACATTTACCACTTTATCTATATATTATTGCATGAATTATTTTAATGGTCCGTTCTTGCCCAAATAGGCCGTTGTAAAAGTCAAATGGTCCGTAAGTCTTCATTAGTTTGATCATGTTTTGACCTTTTCTTAAGCAATTTTTTGTTGTATAATTTGTATGATGTATAATGGAATGACTGTTTGGAATGACTGTTTGGAATGACAGTTGAGTGAATGAGACGATGTGAATGTGTATGAGTGTGTGAGTGAATGTGCCCTTCCGGCATTTTGCTCCGCCATGACAGCATTTTGGTTCACCATTGGTTAGTTAATTTCCGGCATTTTAGTCGGACATCTTGAAGTCTTAGTACTGCGTAACTCGTTGACGTTGATTCATTCTTTGAAAAACCATAGACGTGAGAACATTGTTTCAATAAAAGAAAATTATTTTCGTAAAATACCGACGTCTTTAATTATTAAACTCATACATAAAAGCTCAGAAGTGGGATACCGACGCCTAATAAACAAGAAAATTATCATATTTTGTTGAAATTCCGACGTAAATCATAATATTTTTGTGAAATGGAAAACCGCATGAACCGCAATCAATTGATCAATGCATTGGAAGCCACCGAAATCAAAGTACCGCATGGAAGACCGAATGTAGCAGCATCGAGAGAATTATTTGCTAAAAATCGAGCCGTTCTGATCGACAATAATGATGGAAATGACGACGATAATGCCGATGGAGATGGAAATGCACACGCACAGCCACCAAAATAAGAAGTCGATGAATTGGATCGAGAACTCGCAAATTTACGTCGTCAACATGAAATTTTGCGATTGCGACGTGAAATCGCAATGATGGAAAGAGGTGAATTTGTCGGTGAAGCACAAGCACGCGCACCAATCGCAGCACCCGTTGCACCAGCTCAAACGAATGTGCGCAAAATTCATTTCCACGATATTGAGCATGCCATCATCAAATTCAGTGGAGAGGACCGAACCTACAGCGTCAATGATTTTTTTCGTCATTTGGAACAAATTTTCCGGCAAGTAAATGCTGATGAATTGCTCAAGTTTTTGGCATTGCGAAACTCGTTGAGTGGAGCCGCCCGACTTTTGTTGACTCGAGGTGCATTAACCTATGATGATTTGAAACGCAGTTTGATGCAAGAATTTGGACGAACCGTAAGCCGACAAGAAGTTTACCAAGCACTCAAAAACCGAACGAAGAAAACAACCGAAAGTGTTCGCCGATATGTAATAGAAATGGAATCGATTTCGTACCGCAGTGATGTGAATGAATTCGAATTGGTTGCTTTCATCCAAGAAGGCTTGAACAATCGCACGACCGACTATCCATTGTTCACCACAGCAAAGACGATGAATGAATTGAAGGATGCTGTCAACATGTTCGAACAATGACAGGTGTGGTGTTGAATTTAAATCGGATTCTACAGGTGCGAAATCGAAAGTCAGAAACGATTCCACCGTCAGCACGAATTCCGCAGCCGCCGCTACCGCTGTGACCGAAGATCGTTGTTTCAATTGTTCTCGTTTGGGCCACCGCAAGCCAATGTGTCCATACGAGGAACGTCCAACAAACATTTGCTATAATTGTTGGAAACCTGGCCATGACCGCAGATCCTGTACGAACCCGAAATACACTCAAAAGTTGAAGAAAACCAATACCACCGTAGCCGCCGTCACCAATGTGAATGAATCAACCGATTGGAATGACGATAACGATGATACCGATGGAGCCCGTTCGCTCAGCGCCCTAAATTTGTTAAGTGTTGCCTTCATTGATGTTAGTGACCAGTGTAGTGAAAAAAATGTAACTCGTTTGTCTCTTTTCGATACCGGCAGTCCCGCTAATTTAATCCAACGTAGTACCGTTCTATTCAAAATGCGCAGTGAATTAATGGGAACTCAGTTTCATGGCCTCGGAAAAACACCCATTAAAACGTATGGCAAAATTTATTGTAACATCACCGTTCGCGGCAGATGTGAAAGGATTTGTTTACTTGTCGTTCCGGACGAAATGTCACCGACTCCAATTCTTCTCGGACGAATTGCATTGGCCAAATATGGGATTGCATTAACAATGATCGATAGAAAAACATTAAATGTCATTTCGAAAGCGCAAAATAAATTGAATGGAACATTAGAGAATAAAAAAGACGAGTAGTATTTTTGTTCGCTTGGTTTTAACATTTCAGAAAGAGTAGCTATAGCGAGTATTGACCTTTTACCCTCTGCTCTATTGAAACGCGAAGAAGAAGTTAATTTAGTGAATGTAAGTACGAAAATAAACGCAGCAAATGTGTCGAATGTCAGCGTTGAACCCAAAGAAGCGATTATGTCTGTAATCTTGTTCGAAGAGGCGATAATGAATGTAATGGCAATCGAAACTGAACACAATCCGCATGAACTCTACATAAATCCTCATTTGAATCCGAAAACCGTAGCACAAATCAAACAGATGAGCACCGACGAATATTTATGCCCCGACGCAATTCCCGAAGAATGTGATTTTGAAATGAAAATTCGTTTAGAGCACGAGGTGCCAATTCATCATTATCCCAAAAGATTTTCGTTTGAAGAGCGAAGTGCATTGAAGGAAATTGTTGATGATTTGTTGGAGAAGAAATTCATTCAACCGAGTGAGTCGCCGTATACTTCTACTGTTGTGATGGTACAGAAGAAAAATGGAAAGTATAGAAAGTGTGTTGATTACCGTAGCCTGAATAAAGTAATGATTCGAGACAACTATCCGCTGCCGCTTGTAGACGATTGCCTTGATTTTTTGGGTGGAAAGAAATTCTTTTCCACTTTGGATTTGAAAAATGGGTTCTTCCACGTGAAGATAGCCGAAGATTCAAAAAAGTACACTTCATTTGTTACACCATTCGGACAGTATGAATACAATCGAATGCCACAGGGCACAAAGATTGGACCGGCCGTATTTTTTAGATATATTCACCACCGATTAAGAGATTTGATTGATAATGGCAAAATCATCGTTTATATGGATGACATCACTATTGCAACCGACGATTTGGAATCACACATTGAAATTCTCACCGAAGTTATGCGCCGATTGGCCGAATTGGCTTGAAGTTGAATTTGGAAAAATGCCGATTTGCTTATGAAAATATTGAATTTCTGGGATATGCGGCAAGTAAAGAATGGATTCGACCCAGTGACGCTCACATCAAATCAATGCGAGATTATCCGATGCCTACCACATATAAGCAAGTACATTCGTGTCTGGGATTGTACTTCGTTTTTCGTCGATTTGTACCCAATTACTCGAAAATTGCTCATCCATTACAACGACTATTACGTGAAGGTGAGATTGACGACAAATGTGTTCAAGCATTCGAGACATTGAAGGGACATTACACATCACCGCCCGTTTTAGCTATTTTCGACCGAGCCAAAGAAACCGAAGTACACACCGATGCATGTTCCACTGGATATGGTGCTATGCTAATACAGAGACAGGAAGATGGACTTTTTCACCCGGTTTATTATTATTATTCAAGGGCAACATCATCAGAAGAATCGCGTTCGCACAGTTATGAATTAGAAACATTGGCCATCGTTTACGCACTCCGAAAATTTCGAAATTATTTACATGGAATCCAGTTTAAAATAGTAACCGGTTGTAGCGCTTTATCACTTACTTTTGATTAAAAAAAACATATGTCCTAAGATAGCCAGATGGGCGTTGGAATTACAACATTTTAAATTTTCAATACAACACCGAAGTGGAGTTTTAATGAGTCATGTTGATACATTAAGCCGATGCCACCCACCGCATGAAATACCGCCAGTAGATTATCAATCCGAAATCATGAACCGAATGGTAGTTGTTTGCGCCTTAGATGAAAACGATATTGACTCTGAAAATAACAACTCGAATGACGAATCTGAAGAAGCCGAACTTGAGAAGAAAATACCGTGCAAAGTAGTGACGGTGGCTAATCAGTTGGAATTAAATTTTATGATCCAAGTCACGCAAAATCGAGATGAGAAGATAGTGACCTTGCGCAATCGATTGGAAGCAGAGAGAGTAGATGGATTTGAATTGAAAGATGCATTGGTGTTCCGACGCGACAAAATTGGTCGACCACAGCTAATTGTACCGGAAGGAATGGAAGAAAATGTGATTCGGATGATTCATGAGAAAGTCTGTCATTTGGGAATCGATAAAAACTATGAACAAGTGAGAAAAAATTATTGGTTCGAGAATATGAAGCCGAAGATTGAAAAGTTCCTCAAGAATTGCATTCGCTGTATCATGTGTTCACCGCCAGCGCGAATAAACGAAAAGAATTTATTTAGCATTCCGAAAAAGCCAATTCCATTTGATACGATTCAT
>NW_022596870.1:0-1037 GCF_009176505.1 Sitodiplosis mosellana | reverse complement strand
TATGTCCAATAGGATCATGCCAGTTGATTTTTTCTGATGTTTGTTGAATTTGTTGAACTATACATATTCTCTTTCAGTGTTAGTACACTTGTCGACTGATAATTAACCCGTAATTTGACTACATAATATAAGAATTTTTGCCGAATCCGATGATCTGGGGTTTCGGTTACACCCCCCCCCCCCAGTGTTGGCCGTCGAACACTTTCGAACGCTTGTTCGTTCGTTCGACATGATAAAAAAATATTTTTTGTTCGTTCGTTCGTTCGAAATTTTTTTTTAATTGTCGAACGAACGAACAAAAAATATTTTTTCTAAATTGTCGAACGAACGTTCGAAGCCATCACTACTCCCACCCATCTAGGATTTGAAAATTGCATCTAGCGATTTTGACTAGTTTACACTAGATAGAATCGATTTTCAAAAGTGATGACCTTTTTTAGGTCTTCACTTTTTTCGACACCCATTTACAAAATGTTGGATGTATAGTATTCATATGCTTTTAAAATGCACAATATTTGCAAATATTATTATTTTGAGTCTACAAATAAGATTTTAACGTGTTGATCGGCAGATTTATATCTAATTATTTATACCACTCGGACGTGTGCACGGTTTCAAATCCCAGGAGGGGAGTTGTTGTCTGTTAGCTAGTATTGAAAAAGTATACCAATTTTTGTCGGAATTCAAAATACCTCCATGTTGTTGGCCCCACCCCAATTTGGTGCTGGCTGATCGTAAGTACTATCATTTAGTGCTGTCAATTGGCACCTACCAATGGGCTGTTTCCTGAGCCCAGCACCAAAATTTTCAAAATTGAAACCATGTCATTTTCGACATTTTGTATGAGAGCCACCCTTACGCTAGACTTTTTTGATTTCAAACCCGGTCTTTAATTTAGTGCTATTTTAGTGCTGAGGATTGACGCCTACCACCACCTTGGTGCTACATTGCAGCCCCATTACTGAACTCAGGAAGAACGCTTTAAGTACGTTAAGTACATACTTAAGCTTAAGTACAAAGTTTAATTAAGTACTTAA
>NW_022596869.1:0-3271 GCF_009176505.1 Sitodiplosis mosellana | reverse complement strand
AAAAAAAATCACAAAATGATTCACATTCGGAGTTCTTGAAATTATTCAATTATTAATATCGATTGCGAAAAAAAGTTACGAAATGTGGAAATACTTGAGAAAAATGAACGCAAAAATGAAAACCGACGAAATTATTTATTGAACCAGGCGTTCTTCTTTACGACATCTTATAAAAATCCAGAAGGACGAACCCGTCGGGGAATTAAATCATTTCGGATTGCAGCTATTAAATTCCGAATAAATAAATAAATAATGTCGTACGACCAAACAACACAAAACAATAAAGTTTCGTTACAAAATAGAACATGAATAAAAAATAAACATGGATTTGTTTTATTTCTCTTGAAATGTACTTATAGAGTTTGTTCTCTCTTATTTTTGTTATTTCTTCCAAATTTTCCTATCACCACAAAAATAGATAGATATCTAGATATTCCAAATCTAGATAGATATTTTAGATATATATCTATATCTACATCTAAACGCAATCGTATATTTCTAGATATCTGTATCTATATCTAGATACCACAACCGTATCTACGAAAAACACTGAACACCTTGGAAAGGCCTTTCATATGATACTCATATTGACTATTCATATGAGAAAATGGTGTTAAGTCGTGTTAACATGACCATGATGGACCGAGATAATGTTCATGTTCATCTCTGTTCCAAGGCCTTTCATATGATACTCATATTGACTATTCATAAGTGAAAATGGTGTTAAGTCGTGTTAACATGACCGTGATGGACCGAGATGGTGTTCATGTTCATCTCCGGTCCAAGGCCTTTCATATGATACCCATATTGATTATTCATATGTGAAAATGGTATTGAGTCGCTTTTTTGGACCTATTGCGATTTTATGCATGCCATAAATATATGCACACGCTGCATAATGATAATGTGATCGGTAGCGTGCAAAGCACGACGCTGGCGAAGCAATTGTTTCGGGCGGCAAAATTGGTAAAATTGGAGTTTGCACCAGATAGAATTGAGTTTTAAAAGTGATGACCTTTTTTTACTCTTCAAATTTTGATGTTGGGGCGGCATTTTGATTCTGGGGCGGCAATTTGCTTCGGGCGGCAAATTTCCTTTGCACGGCGCCGAATGTGATATTCTATTTTGAATCGAATCCAATTGCTTAATGAAGTGTGCTGAGTTACGATTTATTGTGGAATAACATAAATATTCGATTGAAATGAAGCAGAAAGAGGGAGAAGGAGTTTGACTCTGAAAAAAGGCAATTGTTGTGAAAAATAAAGAGAAAATTATTCAAATAAATGAAGTCGACGCACGAATGAGAAAGAGGAAAAGAGACAGAGTTAATGTGAGTGAGAAAAGCTATTTGTAAATTATCTTAATTTTTTTAAATTTCATATCTTTATTTTTATTTATTTTTCGTTTACATTTTGTTCGATTTCCTAAATATGATACCAAATATACCGCACAGAAGGCCAAAAATAAAAAATTGAAAAAGAGACCTAAACGAATCGACAGTGTAAAGGAAACAAGTGAGCATTGAGCTTTTCATTTTCTACAATAATGCCAGAGATCTCTTTCCAGCAGCGAGAAAAATTAAAAAATTGTGTTTTCCACTCAATGCCTACTTGTGTCACTGTTGCTCACACTTTGTTTCTTTTTTGCTCTAAGTTTTTCTCCGTCTCCTTAATAGTTAAAGAGTTCAGATGTTGTTATTTTGTCATATGTATGAGGATGTCAATAATGTAATGTTTTAATATAGAAAAAAATGAATATTCTTAAGTATGGTACAAAGTATACCGCGCGGAATGCGAAACGAAAAAATCAGAAAAAAATATAAATGAATTGATTATAATGTTAAAAAAGTGAAGTGATTTCAATCCAACACACCGCAGCGACTGTCAATAGTACATTACTGATACGCGTAACACAAATGTGTGGGTCATCCGATGAAAACACTTTTGCGTGGAACTGTGATCGCGTTCAAAGATATCCAGTGGTAAGGCGTCTTAAATAGGCATCCGTTTCTCTAACCTTACCATTCAAAACATCAATATGCCTGCCCAGTTCGACGATGCGTCGTTTTAAACGGTTTTCTTCTCCAAAACCACCATAGTCATAAATTTGTCCAAAAGTTGCTCGATTTCGATTAAAACGATCTAAAGTGCTTTGTTTTTCGATTCTCTCGCGTTCAAACTGTTGTATATGGTCGGTGTATTGACGCCGTTTTCTCCCCAGTTGCTCTCGCAGTCTCTGCATTTCAATTGCTGAGAGACGACGTGGTGTATCATCATTAAACATTGTAGAAAACTGACAAAAATTGCAAAAAGGAATTAGGAAAAGTTTTTTTTTTTTGATATCAGCTGTTTAGTAATAAAATGATGCAACGAAACTAATAGCAAGTCTAAGCTATTATCTTTGATACAAAATAGTGATTCGAGACCACTGAAACGTATTGTTGCTTCATACTGATAATTGTATGTTGTAGGCTAACTATTTTCTGTCCGCTCTCTTTGAACTTCAAATATTCACTGACCTATTGTGGATGACATTCCGTTGTTTTATATAGACCAAATGTTGTAATTACCTACCTTAGTGGAAAGTAATTCGATATGTTGTGTGTCACCATGGCATTTTACCTTCGTGGAAATATGATGAACCAAGCAGGTCTATTTGAACAAGTTTTTAGGAAACGAAATTTAAACCCTTTTCGATTCCATGAATTTGAAAGATTCTGACAAGTACTATAGTTCGCTTATACATCGCCCGTTCATCGTGTTTCGTACGAACGAAATCAGTACACAGACATGTGTGTGTATGTATGCGCCGAACACTCAAAGCCGAGTTCCATACGACGCACGGAAGATGCAGAGGATGAAAACTTAGGCAAAATTTGCATGGCTACAGTGATGGAATGAGTTGCTATGGAGCGTTCGGCGCATAAGAAACACGATGAACGAGCGATGTATAAGCGAACATCTCCGAAGTGCAAATAGAACGGCTGCACTATTGCTTTGTGTGCGGCGGGCTTTGTTGAGTAAGTCGTGTTAACATGACCGTGATGGACCGAGATGGCGCTCATGTTCATCTCTGTTCCAAGGCTTTTCATATGATACTCATATTGACTATTCATATGAGAAAATGGTGTTAAGTCGTGTTAACTGTTAGAAATAATGAACTACAAGAAAAGTATGATTGAACAGAACTGAACATTTTATTTGATATACTTTTCTTTTTGTTCCAAGTTTGCATAATTAATCGGTTTCAATTCAATTCAATATGACTAATT
>NW_022596868.1:0-2918 GCF_009176505.1 Sitodiplosis mosellana | reverse complement strand
CCCATCGAAGTAACATCAGGAACAGGTCAGGGATACCCAATTGGAGCGACTCTGTTTGTCCTGTTCATCATTGATTTGCCACATTGTCTGATGACTTCCAACTTGCAATCGTTTGCCGATGACACTCGCTTTTCAATGCAAATAAAGCGACATGACGATTGCTTCGCACTTCAGGCAGACTTAAATAGAGTTGTTGATTATTTCAAACGTAATCGCATGAAATTTAACGTCAAAAAAACGAATTACGTATCGTATCACCGTGGTGAGCTGAAATTTGACTTCAAATACACTATCGAAGGGAAGTCGATCGACAGAGTCAAAATGATAAAGGACCTTGGAGTAATTTTGGATGAAAAAATGGACTTTAGAGCACATATCGAGTATGTAACTGCTAAAGCCAAGTCCAGACTTGCGTGGATAAAGCGTTTTGGAAGAGATTTCAATGACCCTTGGACCATAAAGAAACTCTTCTTCACTTTCGTATTGCCGATTATAGAATATGGCTCACAGATTTGGAGCCCATACACAGCTGAAAAGATTGCTCGAGTTGAGTCCGTTCAAAAGCAATTTTTACTGTTTGCACTGCGTAGAATGAAATGGTCGCATGGATTTAAATTGCCACCATACGAATGTCGATTGCTGGAATTGCAAATGATTACGCTTGCTGAACGAAGAAAAATAGCTCAAATCGCAATGGTACATAATGTGATATGCGGGCATACATCATCGAGACACATTATGAACGAAATCAACATTAGAACACCACGGCATTGGACGAGAGACACAGCATTCCTATCTCTACCAATACGACACCGTGATTACTCCAGATTTGAACCAATCAATCATATGCTGTCTACATATAACGATTTCTATAACAAAATTATGCCAATTAAGCCACCCTTAACTGAAAATGAGAATTATCATAATGTTCATACTTCAGTCTGTGATACTTATTTAATTGATTTTAACACGAGTACAAATACTGTTAAACAGAGAATTAATGAATATTTTAAAAGAAATAGATTATGGAGAGAAATTTTTTATGCAAAATGAAATCTCAGAAAGTTTGAAGCCAATCGGAGTCGATTTACAGGTACCTCCCATACAAAAGTATCAATTTTTTGAGGTTTTTCTTAGGGCAAGAACCCCAGGATCAAATAATAATAAAACTTAAACTTAGTTTTTCGAATACAAAACTTTTGGCTTTTCCAGATTTTGATTATCTCAATTGTTTTTTGAGTTATCGTGTTAACACACACCAACGACGACAACGACGACGACAACGACAACGACGGCACACGAACGGAAAAATGTCTCAAAAAGTGGTTTTCTACGCGTTTCATGAGTTTTTATGATGTTCTAAACCAATTTTGCGAAAAAAAGTTTTCGGGACCAATTCCTATACTTTCCCTTGACACGTTGTGTACGGAAAAGTAATAAACCACCTTTGGCGAAGAAACTTTACGGTGCAGAATAATAATAATAACGTTCGGACAAAAAAGCGTGTCCGTAAATTTGGAATAGCTCGAAAAAAACATCCCAGGCACTATTTTCAAGGCGGACGATTGAAATCGTCCATTGATTGTAGCCTCCAACGCAATATACGATCGTGGACGATTTTCTTCATATAAAAAAAATCGTCCACCGATTCACAATCGTGCGCCTTGGATATTTCCAAGGTACTATTGTATACTCCTTAAAATATATTTCGGTCCATTTGACATCAAACGATTATAGCGAAAAACAGAGGAATCAGTGTGATCCAGTCCTAATAAATTGGCGAATTCACTTGCAGAAACTTTTTTGACAGCTCTCACATTACAGAGCTCGCTACATTGCTGAGTTCGCTGCGTCAGTGTAAGGAAGTCTGGTTTACATTTGTTCATATTTCGAAAAGACCGAAATTTATTTAAAGGAGTATACCTTTACCATATATAGACTAGTTCGACTCTCAGAACTAGGATACTTTCGCCAGTCGCGAGGATAATATTACTTACGTAGTTGTATTTAAGATCAGGATGCATATAATCGACACCTAAAATGGAAATGATAAAATAATTTGTATAATCAACTCTGTTTCGGTCAACAAAATGGAAAATAACAAGAACTTGTATTACTAGCAGAGCGTGTTTTGAGCTGACGTTATTAACGTCAGCTGCTAATATTAGCTGCTGACGAGTATGCGTTGCGTTGTTTTAACGCATTTGCGGTATAAAAACGAAGAGGCAAGCAAACATCTCATTGGAATGTTTGTAAAAGATCTCGTTTTTATACTGCAAATGCGTTAAAACAACGCAACGCATACTCGTCAGCAGCTGACGTTAGTTTGTGCTGCTTACGTCAGCTCAAAACATGCTCTGCTCACTTGTAAAGGCTTCAAAGTGAAACGTGTCGATTCCAAATTTGAATATGACGATCGATAGGATATAAAAAAAATATTTTGACAAAAGGGCAGCGGCCCGATTTGGGGCATCGTGGCGATATGGCTCTTTACAAAGCTTCATCTTCTGGTTTTTATATACAAATGCACTTTTCTCATACTAAAATCATCTCGTCGGTACGCAGCGAACTAATCCAAAAATTTAATATAAAATATTGACAAATTGTTATCTTACATCCCTACAAAATGAATTTTTTTTTATAGAAATAAAAAGAATTTCATTCGTAATCCCGAACTTTTCCGTACCGTTGTCCGTCCTTTTGGTTTGTTCTGTGAATTTTCTTGAAATAAACGCAGTGGAAAATCGGCCAATTATAGTCGAAATTTCGACAATTTTGAATGGAATATACTTGTGCGAATTCGATCAACATGAAACTTTCAGAATCTTATTTTTTCTCCAAAAAAATTTACCTCAGAAAATTTGAATCCAATCCGACGCTATGCCTTCTTACGTCAACGCCAACTGGTGCAAGAACAA
>NW_022596867.1:0-1597 GCF_009176505.1 Sitodiplosis mosellana | reverse complement strand
AAATCGACGCTATGTTTACTCCCGTGCCCGCATCGCCAACACCACTGCGACGCTATGCCTTCTTACGTCAACGCCAACTGGTGCAAGAACAAGTACTACAAGCACAACGTACGTCAAATTCAAAAGCTTGTATACAAATATATACATGTGTCAATTGCTTATTGAGCGATTTTCTGTTCTCAAGAAATATTTTGAGTTTATTTTTATTAAAAAAAACAAAAAAAAATTTTTCAATGCAAGAATTTAATCTTGTTATTTTAAAACGTAAAATCAAACATTTTTCTCGTGTTTTTGCGTGTTTTTGTCAACACAAGAGTAACTTAAGAATTGCGAACAAATGTCAGTTCATTTGTTGACGTTCCACGTTCCGATTGTTTCAATGACAACATGAAGTGACATTTGTCGCAGTTATTCATGTTAATGAAAACACGTGAAAACACAAAAATTTCATTTAATTTTATATTTTCTAAAATATTAGAATATTGTTTATTATTGAAACATGTTTTTTTAGTTTTTCTCTTCAAGTGATTGCTATATTTATACAAACGTGGTATGTCATTGTGTGGTTTGTGTTTGTTTTGGTTTGTTTATTGGTTGATTCATGTCGACACAATGATTCTAATAGTGATATGCTGTGCAATTGAGGCTTGAAATATTTTTTTTCTCTTTTGGAAAAAATATCAATGGAATAAGAGAGATATCAGTGTAATGCGAGCAGATTTTTATGTTTTTATGTGAAAGAACTACTATTCAAAACAGTCAATAACAGTATACCCAACGTGTAAGCTTTTAATACTATTGGTATACAACGGTTCTATTACATGTTCTTGCACCAGTTGGCGCTTCTGGGCTCATTTATATGAGAACTCTCAAGAAGGCGCAGTGTCGGCTTGCATAGATTGACGTTTTTTTTTTAAATACAATAGCAGCGGCGCTCCGAGGTTTTCATACAAACTTCCCATGTAGACGGTCACACGCAAAAATCGAAAAAAAAAGATTAAATTTTTTTTCGATTCTAATACAGTATTTTTTGTGCCCAATCCATTGGTGTTATCGCCACATCGAAATTCGCGCTCCTTATCACTCAATTTGCACTATGTGATAAAAACGAGTGACGTCACCGAAAAATATTGTATGAAAGAGTGCCCCACGAAAAATGTTCAATTTGAATCGCCTCGTAAATTTGTTTTCAGTAAAAGTGGTACATGAATTTTTTTGCATGAAAACAAATTCACGTGTCGTTTATTCAGACAATATTTTTGTGGGGCACTTTTACTGAAAAATTTTCTCAGAGGCACTTCATCTAAAAACAGAATTACGTTTCATTATTCCGCTTGCCCATTCAGTTAATGTTGCTACTTATTTTAAAGTTTGTGTAAAAATCACGGATAAATATCATTATTTCTATACATTTTGTAGGGATGTAAGATAACAATTTGTCAATATTTAATATTAAATTTTTGGTTTTGTTCGCTGCGTATCGACGAGATGAAATTAGCACGGCTGGTTGAGTTATTGAATTCTTCAGCCACTTTGTTTGCAAACTTGCGTATTTGAGGCACTTGAGCTCTGATTTGTTTGTCCATGAGCTTATCTT
>NW_022596866.1:0-1767 GCF_009176505.1 Sitodiplosis mosellana | reverse complement strand
AGATAGCGTATTAAACGATCTCAACGAGCTAATTTTCGAAGAATTGTTAGAATTAGAAACTAACGGATTTCAGACAAGTGATGGCACAATTTGGAAAGCTGCATTGGTAAATATCTCTCTCGACAATTTAGGCGCAAATCATGTACTTGGGTATAGTAAAAGTTTCAATGCGAATTATTATTATGGTGCATTTTAAAAGCTGTCAAAGTCATAACAAGTACATTTTCATTGCTCCGCATTATTAAATTAAATTCAAATATTTTTTGTGTTTTTCTCGATAAGTTTTCTGAAATTTCTTGATTGAAATAGAAAAATTGGATGAAAATTTCTAAGAAAACATTGAAGTTCAGTGAATTTTTTTGAAAAGAAAGTCACAATCAATCGTGAAAAAAACACAAACATACAACTATACATTCACCGCTTTGTTTTGTTGATGCTTTTTTTTTCCTTCTGAGTTGAAATCATGTCTGCCGAAATACATAACTGTGATGCCAGTAAATGCACGGGATCGGATTTTGATGGTGAATATCTGCAATGTTTTTCTTGCCATGAGAAGTGTTACATTCAATGCCTCAGTAAATGTGAAGCCACAAAGAGACTATTCACTAAATTCAACCTGTACGATGATCGCGGACAACCGGTAGCCGAAAATTCTAAGCACATTATACAACGATTGAAAATATACTTCTCCATATCATCAGCGATAACAGTTACATGCGCAACGTGCAGGAATTATTTTGTTGAGATGAAAAATCAGAATGGCACCTTGAAAACGGAGATCAGAAACAAAACAGATGAAATATCACGCCTATCCGCTGAATTGAATAGCCTCAATGGTCAATTGGATAACCTCAAAAGTGCCATTGAACAATTGGAAGCAAAACAAACGACACAAATTGAAGAAAATAAACAGAATGGTGACACTGACACTCAAATTAATGCTGATCGGAAAATGTTGGCAGATGCAATGAAGAAACTTGGTGAAAAGATAACGATATCTATCCAAAGTGAAATTGAAACAATTGTCGAATCAATCCAAACCGGTGAAACGGTTTCACATTCACCCGATGCAATTGTTTACTCGATCCACTTATCAAAATTTCCATTGAGTACCACACCCGATGATATCGTTGAATTGGTTTTGGAAAAAACTGGTCTTACAAATAATGAATGTTTTCAAGTTCATATTTTGCCCCAAGGAAAACGGAAGAAACAACCGAGACAGCATTTGGCGTTCAAAATCTCTACTCTGAACCAATCGATATATAATCAAATCCTGAATAATGAAATATGGGCACCTGATTATACGGTCAGAACATTTCTGAAAGAGAAAGCCAGACAAAATCGTCAACGTTTTGGTCAGAATAAACATCGGCGTCAACGTCCAAACCAAAATGGTCACAGTCAAAGGCCAAATTCAATGCCATGGAGAAGCAAAACCATCAACAATCATCGATCACAACCAAATCGCAGGAATTGGAATGAAAATTTCCAACGATCACGTCGTGGATACGGCCGATTTGTTGAACGGCGCAATAACATCAGACGTAATGACAATTTTGGCTACTCGAATGGTTATAATAACAATCAATTTTTTCAGAATAGTGACCAAAACATGAATATGAACTACCGAGTCGATAGTAGATACCAATACGGTGTTCCTGATAATTTCCAATATGGCAATTTTGCACAAAACAGTCAAATTGCCAGGCCACATCACCAGTCTCATCTCGAGTACTGTAACGTCGTATGGCTACCAACTTATGC
>NW_022596865.1:0-1186 GCF_009176505.1 Sitodiplosis mosellana | reverse complement strand
TACTATTGGTGAGCATAGTGATTTTATATGTATTGTATCGGCTCTGCTGTGCGATATTACAACCAATACTACTTATTAAACTATGTCACAAAGTAGTATTGGTTGTAATATCGCACAGCAGAGCCGATACAATACATATAAAATCACTATGCTCACCAATAGTAGTAGTGGTGATCTGTCAAATTACCAATACAAGTCGTGCGTGTTGTAAAAGTACTTCTGTGTGAGTATGTACACAATTTCAAATAAACCTCAATCTCATCATCCTTCCACGATTTTCATACCCAATAAATGCAATCTTGAATGATTTCGATCGTTTCCATTCAGTTTTTGTTCTTTTTCCATTCATTTTCTAAATCAAGTTTGATATTTTCATTGAAAAATTAGAAACAAAATTTCGAATTTTTTATGTCTTTCCTGCATGAAACCGCCTTTTGGCGGGCAACAGTTTTCCACCCAATTTTCACATTTTTCTTCATTTTTTGGAAAAACCAGGAGGCTGCAACATTGACTTCTTTCCATACTAATTTGACGTTTGTCACTGATGAACGATTTTGCAGCGCCATCTGCACATATTTGACTATTCAAAAATTGAACATCGATGACTTATCGATACTGATGGCAGCTAGTTCACTTTGAATAGTCAAATATGTGCAGATGGCGCTTTTTGTGTGTGAGGTGATATGTTGCAGCTGCCCGGGAAAAACCAATATTTTTCCGTTAATTATTCATCAAAATAAACCAGGAAAAAAATTCTCAGCTCTGGGAGAAATTCATGCAGTTGAGGGTTAAATAAATATTGAAAAAATCTTTCCATTTCAATTCCCTTAACAAAGTGTACGGAAAAGTAAAATATTTAACATTACCATTGTTGGCAGCATATTGAATCTATTCCAATAGTTCTTCAATATTAATTTGGTTTCTTTTACCGATAAAAAGTTTGGCGACATCATTGTGATCTGAAAAATAATACAGATCAATGAAAAAGATCAAAGCGGTATTTAATTTAGTCAGCAGTACCATGGTTAACAGCTAACTGACGAGGTGTTAGATTCGCATGATTTCTAATATCAACTTTGGCTCCTTTTTTGATGAGAAGTTCAGCAACATTCTTGTTATCTTAGAAATAATTTAGTTCAATGAAAAAGATCAAACCGATTCCTTATTTTGTGAAAATAACTATTCA
>NW_022596864.1:0-8430 GCF_009176505.1 Sitodiplosis mosellana | reverse complement strand
TTTTTTTTTCACTTCTTAAATCTCAATTCAGTTGCGTTTCCTAGTGCCATCTCAAATATCCTAAATATACCACACTAACCTCTTGGATTCCAAAATATTCTTTTCGCGTATTATTGTTCTCATTTCTCCCTCGAGGAACCGACGTAAGGGCTGAATGAAGCAATTTTCGGCAGCACTTGTAAATTCTCGTTCACTTTGACCTAACTTCTGTTCTGTTTGCCCAACTTTTATTAGAGCACTTCCATAAGCGCCTTCCTGTCCAAATTCACCACCAGCCTGGAAAATAGATTAGTGAATAAACCGTAAATATGAAAAATTGTGTATTATACACAAAAAACACAACTTGATAAAAAAAATCATTTGTGTCGCTGAGAATAAAAATGGGTATACAGATCTGTTATATCAAGAATCGAACATGAAAAATTATTATTATTCTGCACCATACAGCGTTTCTTCGCCAGAGGTGGTTTATTTAGCATAAATAAATCTTGTTATATTTACAACATTTACAATGGGATAATTAATTCTATTTGACTTTACTCTCTCCAAATTCTGTTTCTCTTAAAATAATCAGCTACTCTCTGTTTAACAGTATTTGTACTTGTGTTAAAATCAATTAAATAAGTACTAGGCTCGCCCGTGGTCAAAATTTGACCACACAAACAAAAAAATTACTATTAATATTTTATATAATTAATTATTAATAGTTTCGCCAATTTCTCTTTCCCTCCACACAAAACATTCGACTCTTTCAATCATGTATATCTGTGCACGCACACAAAGGAAAGTAAAAAATTCATCCATTCCTTTCATACATATGCTATAAAATGCCGTGCAATTCACAGGAATAGAAATGACTTTGTGTGAAACACTGACGTCACACAATAAATAGAAACGATAGCGATGTAGAAAATGCGAAATGAAAAAAATGTCGGAGATGGATGCTTCTCTTTGTGATTCATAGTGTTTACGAATGTGTCACAGTGTGTCACAGAGAACATTCGTGTGCAGCTCAAAACATTGTCTCTCTGTTTAGTCTGTATATCTGCGCACGCACACAAAGAGGAGCAAAAAACGTTATTCATTGCAGTGCACACAAATCGAACTCTTTCTCAATACTCTCTCTCATTCGACTGTCTCAACAGTTTATATGCTGTACATTTCAGCGACCGAACTGAAACATTGTATATATCACTGCTGTCAAGAGCAAATGAACAAAAAACGAAAACAAACAACGAAAGAATATTGCGAATTTCACAGCGAAAATTTCAGAAAATAAATGGTGAAATTATTCAGTGAGTATGGAAACAAATTAAAATTTCCTTCAACAAATCGAAAAATATGAAGTCATTTTTTTCGTTGTTCGTATCACGTGTTTTATTCACTTGTTAGGCACGATGCAACGACCGATTGGAATTGTGTCAAAGAAATGCGGTGTTTCCACTCGATTCACCAGCTACGTATTTTCAATCACAGACATGGACAAATGGGAGAGTGATGAACGCAAACTGATCGATGAAATGGAAAAACGAATCATATTTCTCAAATTCACGGTCCGTGTTGCACCACTGTTGACACAACAACAAAATGAATTGGAAGTGCTTGCGCTGACAGAGCAAATGAGGGTTCCTTGCCACGTTGCTGCTATCACAATTGCAGCAGAAAGAACCTACGTTACACGACTGTCAAGAAGAGAAATGGTGGAATTTCTACAATGTGTATTGGGTGATTTGGATCACATCATCGACTTTTGGCTCCCATAGTCGCTCATTAATATTTCAAAATGGAACATCACAAAAAGTGAAATTATAATTCTTATTATTTCAATAAAAAAAAATCATTCCATTTCCCAGACAAAACACATACAGTATTTCCATTCAATTCCATAATTTTCTCATTCTTTTACACACTGTATCTCTATTTACGGCTCAATAAGAAGCATGTATTTGTTGTGGTTTTAAGTTTAGCTTTGTTCTATCTCCCTAGGGGAATTTCTCACGTAAAAACTGTGAAGATTTTCGAAGATGTTTGAAACTGTGAAGATGTGGAAGTTATCGAAACTGTGTGGATTTGTTTTCTTTTCTACATCACAGCACAACCACACAACAGCAAAACGAACAGCCGAACAAATAAACATGTACAGACATGTCTACTGTGTAATGCTGTTCTGCTATGCTACCGCATTCATTCTATAAGCTAAATCAAATACCATTTGGACCCACGAATATATAACGGCAGTGTGGCCGTATGGATAACGCATACGTTGAAATTAAAAGGTTTGAGGTTCGGAACACAGCTTGGGGAGTGGCGGGTGGAAGTTATTTTTTTGCTTTTTTTCCATTTGTTTTATTAAATAATAACAAAATTAAATTTTTTTTCATAGAAAAACACCACAAAAAATTTTTCTTCAACAAAATTACAAAAGAATCAATCATTTCAGCGTATACAACCGCAAAAACATAGATTCTATTGAATTTCATTTTCAAAATAAAAAAAACACAATTAAACCATTTCAAATAATGAAAAAAAAATTTAACATGAAAATATACACAAAATAGCAATACTTTTTCAAAATAAACATAAAAAATTAAAAATAAAAGAAAAAAAAGTTTTTGACCACATAATAAATCGAACCCCAGACCCTCAGAACAACACGCAAAAGACTTTCCCACACGGCCGCACCGTTCATACATACAGTACAGCTCAAACAGCACTTGACTTGTGCTGTATGCGTAGAACGATCATTTCATTATTTTTTCACAAAATGAGCAACTTCCATTCAACCGATTTGAACGGCATAAGTACCATTCGAAAGATAATCACGCGTAGATGCGATTAAAGCCAAAAAACGGAGTTATGGCCGTTTGAGTGAACTCCCATACATTTTATATGGGGAAAACTCATCATCACTCAAACGGCCATAACTCATGTCTCAAATGTCAAAAGTGAGTGTTTTATGGCTTTGTGCACATCTACGCTCGGAGACCTTTCGAATGGTACCTATGTCATCCAAATCGGTTGAGCATAAGTTGGTCAAAAGTGTACCACCAACTTTGCATTTGTAGATTAATATATAGATTATTTTCAATATGAGGATAAATGCATGAGAATGAAAAGTGGTTTGCTTATGGGATCCAGTTTGGCACCGATATTAATTGAACGAGTTCTTCATGATGTCATCGACAAAGCGTTGCTGCAAATTGATTTCATCCCACAGTTCTGGTGCTCATACGTCGATGATCACATTACATCTATTCCGGAAAATAAGATACAAGCTGTACTCGATGCACTGCATTCATATGACCCGAGAATACGATTGACGTATGAGACTGAGCAAATGGAAAACTGGATTATTTGGTCTTGAGCATTCATCATTTGGAGAATGGAAAGGTGATAACAAACTGGTATCACAAGGAAATTGCATCAAATCGTTTGCTCAACTATTACTCCACGCATCCAGAAAGGATGAAAATGAACGTGGCAAAATCCTTCATTCGGAAGGTATTTCGTCATAGCCACAAAACATTTTGGAATGAAAATTTACAACGCATCTACCAGATACTTGGAAACAACAACTATCCAAAGCGGCTGATCGACAAAATGATTGGACAAGTTCGTAGTAAAAATACGCAAGTGGCTGAAAACCTATGCGTATTTGTCTATGAATCAGACGGGCAATAACACCATGCTGACTACTGAACAAACACAACATTATGCATCAATGGCTTATGTGCCTGGTTTAAGCGAATCGATCTCACGATCGTGTGAATACTTCGTTCCAGAACTTAAAATGGCAATGAGGCCACACAACAAGAATGGTTTTAGTTTTACCAATTTGAAATCGAAAATTCCGAAGGGCCAGCAAAGCGGCGTTGTTTACAAAGTCGATTGCGCTGGATGTGACACATCGTACGTTGGTGAAACAACACAGAAGCTGTATCTGGTGGTACGCATGGTCCAACACGAATACGATTCAAGTAAAACACACACCACCAAAAACCATTCGGCACTCGCGAAGCATGCAATCAACAACAAACACCATTTCAAATCTGATGACGTTAAAATTCTGGCCAAAGAACCAAACAAAACCACACCACAAATCAAAGGAGTAAACGAAATAATCAAATATGAAAATCAAGTCTGCAATGATAAAAATGACAAAAAAGATTATTCAAACACCTATTATAATCTCATTCAAATGAGATTTAATCGGCAGTAGGATTTTTTGTATTTGCATTTTACACAGTACGCCCTACCGGGCATCAACAATACATTATAGTGACATTTGGTGTATAAACTTCATCGATGATACATCCAAGATAGCCGTTTTGTTATGATTGTAATCGAATCGACGCAGCGCCTTGTTGTCAATTCCCATACAAACGAGCCCAGAAGCGACAACTGCTGTTAGCAAGAGTAACTACAGTACAACTTATGTCAAATTCAAAAGCTTGTATACGTATGTATACATGTTTAAGTTGCTCATCGAGCGATTTTCAGTTGTCCAGCTCAATTTAATTTTTTTTTTCTATTTGAGAACGTCAATAATTTTTTAATCCGATGCAGAAAAATCAACGTTCTGATTTTAAAACGTAAAGCCCGGGAAAGTCAATTTTTTCTCGTGTTTTTGTCAATACAAGAATGGAACTTTTTTTAGTCACTCTTGTGTTGACAAAAATACGCAAAAATACGGAAACATTTTCATTTGAAATTTTAAAATGAGAAAATTGATTTTTTGCATTGGAATGAACAGTTAAATACGCTTTTTGATTAAAAAAAAACATAACATGATTCTCGTTAACAGAACGTTAACAAATGAAGTGACACTTGTTCATATTTATTCAAAACAGTGAAATTCCTTCTGGGTACTCTTGTATTGACAAAAACACGAGAGGAAAATTTTTATTTTACGTTTAAAAATAAGAAGATTGATTCGGATTGATTTTTATGCAACAAATATCTACGCTATTTAGTGAAAAAAAAATAGAGCTGGAGAACAGAAAATCGCTCAATAAGCAACTGACACATTTATACATATGTATACAAGCTTTTGAATTTGACGTACGTTTTACTGTAGTGACTCTTGCAAACAGCAGTTGGCGTTAGTGCAGAGAAGGCGCTGCGTCGAATCGAATTGACATCGCTTTCATTAGTCTAATTTGACAGTTCGCTGTCAGTGTGATAAACAATTTCATCTCATTGGAAAAATATATATTTAGGTAATATTCATTTTGTTAAATTTACATAAGATTTGCAACTAATTTTGAATGAAATGTATTTCAATTGTTAAATAGATGATCCTGATGATGGGCCTTGCCCGAAATATATCGGTCAATAAGCAACAAAGTGCATTTTTATTCATAAACGGGTGTATGGAGGCAAAACAAAACCAAACTGCAGTGAAAAATTCATTTTACGTTGAAATTTTGTTTTCGAAAATTTATGAAAAAATATAAGGGTGAATTTCTTTGATGTACCAAAAGTACCAGATGAATTGATTCAATTTGGTCCAACTTTTGAAACATCCAAGATATTTGCAAATAACACCTTCTGGCCGAAGAAGGATGCCACTGATTCCACTGTTAAAATTACATGTACACAAACACACATGGTTGGTTGCAGAGCGGTCAACGAGCGCTCGTTCGTTCGTTCGTATGCGAACATGTTCGTTCGTTCGTTCGTTCGTAGAATCTACGAACATGTTCGTTTGTTCGTTCGTTCGTAGAATCTAATTACCCTTAAGTACGTACTTAACATACTTGAGTTTAATTACGTGACTTGAGACGTACTTAAATTCCCTTAAGTACTTACTTAGCATACTTGTTAACATACGTACTTAAGCCTCGTATTTAAGCTTAAGTATGTTAGGTACATACTTAAGTATGTTAAGTACATACTTAAGTATGTTAAGTACATACTTAAGTATGTTAAGTACATACTTAAGTATGTTAAGTACATATTTAAGTATGTTAAGTACATACTTAAGTATGTTAAGTACATACTTAAGTATGTTAAGTACAAACTTAAGTATGTTAAGTACATACTTAAGCTTAAATACGAGGCTTAAGTACGTATGTTAACAAGTATGCTAAGTAAGTACTTAAGGGAATTTAAGTACGTCTCAAGTTACGTAATTAAACTCAAGTATGTTAAGTACGTACTTAAGGGTAATTAGATTCTACGAACGAACGAACAAACGAACATGTTCGTAGATTCTACGAACGAACGAACAAACGAACATGTTCGTAGATTCTACGAACGAACAAACGAACGAACGAACGAACATGTTCGTAAATTCTACGAACGAACAAACGAACATGTTCGCATACGAACGAACGAACGAGCGCTCGTTGACCGCTCTGGTTGGTTGGGATATGACAACAATACATTATAGTGACATTTGGTGTATAAACTTCATCGAATGTGTGACAATTCTTCAATGACTTCGAAATTCCATGAAAAAACACACAATTCCTGTCATTCAAACTTGATGTTCCTCGCCAACACTTTGACAAGGTAATAGCAGCAGGTATTTGGCCCAAGAAAATCAAAGCCACCGAATTTCAGGTCAAGTCTATGAAGTCATCTGCACCGGCAAACCGTCCCAAAACTCATGACAACCAACAAATTCGGTCGCAACTACAAAATTTATCAGCAAAGGCCGCTCATCCAAATTCAAAAAACTCCATTGGCACAGTGAAAACTCAACGGTTGGAACCGGCAATGAATGCATCGAACCGGCATTGGAACAAACGGCCACTGCAGCGCCCACGGAGGGGTCGGCGCCAACGCAACCAGCCGAATTTGTGTCAAAAGAGCTGTTGTCTCCAACGTCAGCCTCAACCCGTCGTGAAGAGACAGCACAACGGCTGCACAGGTTACTACGAAGGAAATCGTCACGATTTTCATCGCCGATGTTGCAACTAGAGTCATGCACATCGGATGAACACTGCGTTTTGTGTACAATCTATTACCAAAACTGTCGTGGCATATGCAACAAACACAAACGCTTCTTTTGTACCTATGCTTCCTGCGATCACGATATGATCATTTTAACTGAAACGTGGCTCAGAAATGATATTTATGATGCTGAATTTTTTGACGATTCATATTCTGTTTTTCGTAAGGATAGACTTTTTCAACGCGGCGGTGGTGTACTAATTGCAACCAAAAATGACAAATTCGCCAGTGAAGAGATAAAAATTTCCGGTGCTGACGATTTGGAATACGTTTGTGTGAAAGCTACTACTAAATCACATGTCATCTACATCAACATCATGTCATCGACAACGTTACGTCATGATTCCAAATAAATTTGCACCAGAATACACGGCAACTTTCATCCAGGGACTCATGAGCATGGGAGTTCATCAGGTAAATCATGTACGTAATGATTCAAAAGAACGACTATTGGACTTGTCCTTTACTAATGATTTCACCAACATTTCGATTGAGCGTGTAAATGAGGTTAACGCACTGACGGAAGTGGAAGATCATCATCCACCGATACTAGCACATTTGAGTGGCATGGAAACAATGCAACCGAGGCCAACATCAAAACATGAGCATTCAACTTCAAGCGTGCCAACTATAAGGACATGAATGCACATTGCACACTTTGCAAATATTAACTTCACCGAATTATTTCATGGAAAGACAATCATCGAGAAGGTGAACTTGCTGCACAAGACTTTCAACGATGCAATCATCAAATTTGTGCCTACATACATCGTCAAGTCGATACAAAAGTGTCCATGGAAAAACAAATTCCTAATAACACTAAAAAATAGGAAAAATAAGGCATGGAAACGTTACAGACGATCAGGCTATCATCAGTCGTTTGAATGGAAATACATTTTGGCGTCTCGTGAATTCGATAAACTCAACCCGGAACTCTACAACACATACGTGGAGAAAACGAAATCCTTGCTCAAGCATGACGCATCGAGATTTTGGCAATATGTAAATTCAAAGAAGAGCACCGACAACAAAACAAAAGTCATGTAATTTGGTGATGTGCGCACAGCAAACGAAACCGAACAGGCCAACCTATTCGCTAATTTCTTCAGTAGCAACTACGATGACTCAACGACTCAAGGCGTTCAACAATCGCCTACCGTTGAGTCACAGCAAACTGAGGATTTCCAGCTCGACATAAATTTTGTGCTCGAAGAGCTGCAAGCCGTGAACACCAAGAAAGGTACACACGAAAAATAAAGTATCTGACTCTTTGACGTTTAAAATAAATGCTGAAAAACAGACACGGCACTGCCAACCAAAAAAACGTTCATAACAAACACACAACATTCAACGACACATTGTGGCCTGTTTAAACACATACACGGCTCGCTTTTAGCATCGCGCGTCGATTGTGTGCACATAAACGAAGAGCATGGATATTCGGTTTCAATACACGCACACAATTAGAAC
>NW_022596863.1:0-4918 GCF_009176505.1 Sitodiplosis mosellana | reverse complement strand
CAATCATGTTTGTTAAAATGGCCGCTCCAAAAAATTATCATTTGTTCCTGTTAAAAATCAAACTTTTAAAAGTATTTTGAATGAGAAAGTATCTACATTAGAAAATTAATATATAAAACCCCTTTAGCAATTTTTTTTGGTCGATTTTTGAAGCATATTCTTTCTTTTGATTAGCCGCTCCATAATAATCCAAACAGGCATAGTACTACGTGTCAGTAGCATTGATGTAAAAGAGTTGATAGAATGACTTTGTACCGAATATTGTACGTTCATATTCCGCGAACAATTTTGAGTGTATTTACTATTAATTCAAGCTAACTGTGTCTATATTGTGTGATAATATTCGACAAATTGCCGCTCCAGTGGCTATAATTTCTTTGTATCACTTCTTTGCGATCCATATTTTGCCCAGAAAAACATTATTATATTAAAATTAATTGACAGCGTTACATCGAAAAATAAGGACGAATGGATGCCAATAATTCAAAAATAAAAATATATTGTTGAAAAATGCTATATTCAAAGACTTGTAATTTTATTCCCGAATTTGCTTCCAACGGAAAACCAGTGGTTTTTTCTCGTCCAAATTCTGGCTCTTCTTCATCCGCATGAAGGCACAATGGCTCTAGAATGAAAAAAAAAATTATGTTTCTGGTCAATTTTGTGAAAAAAAGTTTTATTCTTCAATTATATAAGGTAAGTACCTTCTAAATTTAATCGGACGAATAAAAGGTCGTCTTCTTTGACCACGTTAATGTATCTTGATAAAATCGTCGGCGTTTGGATGAAGAGCAACATGATCGGCACTATGGCTTGATGTTAGATTCATTGTTGATGCAGCGGCTGGTGTTGGAGCTGGTGTTGGAGCGAAACATACAAAACATAGGAAAAAAATCAATAATATGTAGAAATTGCTTCGATTGATTCAATAATAATGCATTTGAACAAGTAATTAATTAAATATTTTAAAATGAAAGCGTACTTTTTTCAATCGAAGCGGCTGATGGTTGAAGAACTGATGGTGGAGCGACTGGTGGAGCGGCTTGTGGAGAGCCTAATGATGGAGCGTTGATATGGGCAGACACTGGAGCGGCAGGTTGTGATGACTCAATATTACTTGATTTTATTATAATTTTTTCTGGAATTTCAATACACGGTCGAATTGGAGCACTGGTTTCTTTCGAAGCGGGTGTTGCAGCGGCATCCATTTGTTCGGCCTCATTTTTTGCAAGCTTGTTTGCAGCGGCTGATGGTGTTGGAGCGGCTCGTCTTTCCGATGATTGGTCAGTTGGAGCGGCTTCATCGTCGGCGTTTGGATCAAGAGCAACATGATCGTCACTATGGCTTGATGTTAGATTCATTGTTGATGCAGCGGCTGGTGTTGCAGCGACTGAAAACATACAAAACATAGGAAAAAAATCAATAATATGTCGAAATTACTTCGATTGATTCAATAATAATGCATTTGAACAAGTAATTAATTAAATATCTTAAAATGAAAGCGTATTTTTTCAATCATCAAAGTGGCTATTGTAGCATTTAAAGCGCATTTGGAAACCAAACAATTCAGGAGCTCATTGACGAGTCCTGTCGAACTTGGAATGGCAGTCGTGTCGTCGTCATCAATAACAATAACACCGGCGACATCATCAACACCATTTCGACTGTTGTCATTTTGTGCACTTTGAATCTAACCTTGTGCTAATCCGATGATACTTTCGGATAACGCCATCCAGATCGGCGATTTTGTTGACATCAGCTTGGGTCGCTTCGATGGTCGCTTCGGTGATAACGAAATTTTTCGTTTCAATGTTATCTGCACGTTGCGTCCTTTTGGGATCACAATCCGTTCCACATCCTCAGTTGGATCGGCTATGTCATTCATTGCAGATTTCGGTGTTGAAACGGCAGCGCTAACGGCGGTAGCATCATTGGCTGAGTTCCCGGCTGTATCATCGACGCAATCAACGGTCCTATCGTTAGCGTTATCATGGGTACTATCGTCGACTTTTAAAGTCGAAAAAAACCTAAAAATTCGATTGAATGTATGTCCTGCGAGTCCCAGCATGGAATTTTCCACCGATCGGTCGATTGGAGCGGCTGTATCGTTGACGTTTGAATCGAGAGCATCATGATCGCCACTACCGCCTGATGTTAGATTCATTGTTGATGCACCCATTGTATCGGCTTGTTGATCGGCTCTTGGTGGAGCGTCTGATCTTTCCGATGATTGGTCAGTTGGAGCTCGGCAAAACGCCAATAATTCTTCAGAAAGGGCTGCGATGAGTTAGGGTTATATATATATAAGTTGAATTTACCATATTCAATTTTTTTAAAATTGTTCGCCTAAAACTTACGTTCGATTTCAATCGTAAGCCACTTGAGGCCGACTTTTTTCGATGGCAGCTTCACGTTATCAACCATGGCAATGGTTCTCTTCAGAGTCAGCACATCTGATGACAGTGTTTTTACTGATATCTCGGCTTCCTTGGTGATTTCGGAATCCAACACGAGTTCGGGCGATGGCACGGTGTCCCTGGTTTCCATAGACAGAGATTTGTTCAAATCTTCCTCAGATTCGTCGGAATAATACACGTAATCTTTCAATTCCAACCCATTGTGTTGTTTCTCAAAATGCCTTTTCCAGTTCTTATATTCCGTGAAAGTTTTCACACAATCCTCGACCGGGCAATTAATCTTTTCACGCTTTTCGTCATGTGTCAATTCATGTGACATTCGGTGACATGGTTTTGTGAACCATTTTTTACAAAATCTGCACACATGCGGATCGGGTGGATTGGAAGCGGTTGGGTCGATTTCTTTTGAATTTTTTGGCTTTTTCTTCACCTTGTCCGCTTTCTTCGAGTTCATTTTTTCGATTGACTTTGACGCTTAGGGGATACATAAAAATAAAGAATCTATTATCTTTCTTCCGTTCGTTCATTCATTTTCCTTATAAATATCTTAAAAAATATGTTAAACTAGCGGAGGTTTTTTTAAGTGGCCAAAAAAATCGGACGTAAATGCTTACCTTAAAATTGTTTAATTTCACTTTTCAATCACTTTAGCTTGCTTTAGTTTATTTGCTATTGGCACGTCAACTTTCTGATGACAGTGGATGACAGTCATGAAAAATGATCTAGTACATCCGCCGCTCCAGATCTATTACCATTCAAACGCAACGCAGAAAGTTGATTTGTATTGCATATGAAAACAGCAATTAAACTATAATTTAAACTATACATAAATAAAAAAACTTGAAATAAAACCTTTACTAATAATTTACATAAATTATATTATTTATTTATTCATTATTTGCCGCCGCTCCAGTTGTAGCGTAAAACAGGCGTCCCCACTAGCATGATTTTTACTTTTGCATCTGGCCACTTGACAAGTAAGCTGCAGCGCTAGTGTCTATGTAGCTCTATCTTCGGAAGCCTTGAAAGTAATGAACAGCATGAAAGTCGTTTGGAAAGTGAAAGAGAACGTCGTTCGAGATCACGTTCAAATCGTTCGGAGGAAGAACGTGAGGAGCAAAATACACACAATAGAGACCGAATACGATACAATCGTAATGTGTTGAATCACTCTGTAAATGCACGCAAAGATTTAACTCGAATCGCATTTGATTACCGTTGTACAGATGATTATTCAACTCATCCATTTGTTCAAATTGGAAAAATGAATCACGTATGCGAATATTGTCGTGCATTTAAATTTGAGAATGAATCAGCTGGATTGTGTTGTGTTAAAGGAGCAGTTCGATTGGAACCATGTGGTGAGATCCCCGTTTTATTGCATGAGCTGTTATCTGGAAATACGTCGGAATCAAAGCATTTTTTGGATAAAATTCAAACGTATAACTCTCTATTTCGAATGACTTCTTTTGGAGCGAGTCATATTGTACGTGATAATTTCATGCCAACCTTTAAAGTAATTACATCACATGAATTAATGACTTGCTATTATCATTCCAATATGAAGGATTTAATGACAACTAATTTTTCAACTAACAATCAGATTCAAGGTCAAATTTATCATCGTGTCGGTGCATTAAATCCTGATGCTGATTATGAGTTTTTGCAAATATATTTCATCGGTAATACAAATCAGGAAGTTGATCGGCGTTGTGAAATTGCTCCAAATATAAGAAGAAATATTGTTGAGCGAGTACAGAAATTATTGCACGAAGAAAATCAGTTGGTGAATTTGTTCAAAGGAGCTTTGGAGAGAACGCCATCGGATAATCATAAAATTGTTATTAGAGCCGATAAAATGCCTGCCGGTCAACATGCTGGACGTTTTAATGCCCCAACTATTGACGAAGTTGCAATAGTTATTGTTGGAGATGGATTTAATCCCCATGATATTATACTTAATCGCAGAAATAGTAATGAATTGCAACGTGTGTCGGAACTTCATAGATCATACGATGCATTGCAGTATCCACTGTTATTTTGGAGAAGAGAAGATCAATATGAAGTCACGTTAAAAATGATAAATCCGATAGATGGTATGCGAAATCTAATGATTTTCATAATATGTCCAATTTATGGTTTAGCTGGCAAATTTAACAATTATTATGCTGATTCCAAGTGCTCAGACTTTAATTAAAGTCCAAAGTCAAAATTTTTGTTAGTGGGTATTTTTGAAATGTTTCGTTGGCATGAAAACTGTTGGGCCCAATAATGATGTTTTGCATCAAAACATCCGAAGGTTTCATTATTTTTTTGGATTTTTTTATGATTTTCCGTTAAAGTCCGGACTTTAAATTTTTTTTCTTTTTTTTCGCGTTTTGAGGCGACTTTATTGATAGAATGGAATGAATTACGACAATTAATGATGATCTGACCCAAAAGCCGTCAGGAATTTAGGGGAGAGGTTTGTAAGTTGACCATGTATCCTTGATATTTTCATA
>NW_022596862.1:0-1369 GCF_009176505.1 Sitodiplosis mosellana | reverse complement strand
AATTTTCAGCCAACAGTAAATCGAAAGATGGCCGGACAGATCTTCATAACGCTGCTGAAATGGGTAACTTTGAGTATTTACGTTCCCTAAGTAAGAAATTGATTGAATCTATTTTATTGATCTGTTTCAGGTAATTTGGTAGAGGTTAGAAAAATCATCGAGAACGGAGCCAAAATTGATTCTACAGACAAAAAAAAGCGTAAACCTCTTCATTTGGCTGCTATGAATGGTAATTTTCCACATTTATTTTGATAAATAAAGAAATTGACTTGATCTTTCTCATTGAACGATGTTACTTTTAGGTCGCAAGACTGTCGTTGAAGAGCTCATGATATATGGAGCCAATCTTGATTCTTTAGATGAAAATAATCAGACACCTCTTCATTTGGCTATTGAGAATGGTATTTTTTTTTTAAATATTTATGCATACTAAATATCTATTGACTAGATCGAGAGGAGAGTATGTGAAAAAATTCTAATATATTTTGAAAGAGGAGAGTATGTTTTCTGATGATTCTGTTGGCGTTAAAGTAGAGTATGTTGTAGCACCGTCTAGCGTCTGCGGTCTTCACGGTTTTTGCGCAACTGATAGGAGATAACAACATAGTGTCGGCAAAGTTGTAGTACTCGAGGTTTTCTATAACATTGCTGAAGACATCTATCTCTTATCTCTTATCAGTTGCGCGCAAATCGCGCACATAAAAAAGCAAATTTTATATAGAACTTTTTTTTCTTATCATTTTTCGCGCTTTTCGCGGAACTGATAAGAGATAAGAGATAACTGACTTCAGCAATGTTAATAGAAGACCTCGAGTGCTACAACTTTGCCGAAGACACCAAGTTGTTATCTCTTATCAGTTCCGCGGAAACCGTGGAAAACCGCGAGGACCCGCCAAAAATGAACATACTCGCCTTTAACCATTTTTGAGTCGAAAGAAATTTACTCTTCTCTTTCATAACAAAGTCAGATGAACTTACTCTCCTCTCGATCTAGTCAATAGATATGAGGTTGGTTTGATCTTGTTCATTGATCGATTTTATTTTTTAGGTCACGGAATTGTCGCTGGAATGCTCATTTGGGGTGGAGCCAAATGTGATATTATCGACGTTCTTCAACGGACACCTCTTCATTATGCTGCTATGAAAGGTAATGTTCAATAAATCAGAATTTGGTTTGATCTTTTGCATTGTTCGGTGTTATTTTCCAGGTCTCAAGGATATCGTTGAAAAGCTCATCACAAAAGGAGCCAATCTCAATAATAAAGATCTTCACGGGAGCATACCTCTCTCGCTAGCTATCAGCAATGGTACTGGATATATATGATGTTCCGTAACAAATTGATTTGAACTTTTTCATTGATCGATATTA
>NW_022596861.1:0-1870 GCF_009176505.1 Sitodiplosis mosellana | reverse complement strand
GCTTCTCAAGAATGGAGCTAACGCTAATATTGGAGATGATTCGAATACCACAGCTCTTCATTTAGCTGCATTCAGTGGTAATGTTGAATGCTTGTTTTTATTTAAGAAACGATTGATTTGATCTCTTTCATTGATCCGTATTATTTTAGGTCACAGAGGTGTCGCTGATGTGCTTCTCAAGAATGGAGCTAACGTTGATATTGTAGATGATTTGAATACCACAGCTCTTCATTTAGCTGCATTAAATGGTAATGTTGAATGCTTGTTCTTATTAAAGAAACGATTGATTTGATCTCTTTCATTGATCCGTATTATTTTAGGTCACAGAGATGTCGCTGATGTGCTACTCAAGAATGGAGCTAACGCTAATATTGGAAATGATTCGAATACCACAGCTCTTCATTTAGCTGCATTCAGTGGTAATGTTGAATGCTTGTTCTTATTAAAGAAACGATTGATTTGATCTCTTTCATTGATCCGTATTATTTTAGGTCACAGAGATGTCGCTGATGTGCTTCTCAAGAATGGAGCTAACGTTGATATTGTAGATGATTTGAATACCACAGCTCTTCATTTAGCTGCATTAAATGGTAATGTTGAATGCTTGTTCTTAGTAAAGAAACGATTGATTTGATCTCTTTCATCCGATTTTTTTTCCAGGTCACAAAAATGTCGCCGATGTTCTCCTCAACAAAGGCGCCAATATGGATGTCATGACTATTATTAATCATACACCTCTTCATTCGGCAGCTAGGAATGGTAATGTTGAATAAGTATTTTTACAAAATAAAGAATCGGTTTGATCTTTTTCATCGATCTAAATTATTTCTAAGGTCACAAGGATGTTGCTGAACTTCTCATCAAAAAAGGAGCCAATATGGATGTCATGACTATTATGACTAATGATACACCTCTTCATTTGGCAGCTAGGAATGGTAATGTTGAATAAGTATTTTCACAAAATAAAGAATCGGTTTGATCTTTTTCATCAATCTAAATTATTTCTAAGGTCACAAGGATGTTGCTGAACTTCTCATCAAGAAAGGAGCCAAAGTTGATGTTAGAAATCTTGAGAATCTAACACCTCGTCAGTTAGCTGTTAACCATGGTACTGCTGACTAAATTAAATACCGCTTTGATCTTTTTCATTGATCTGTATTATTTTTCAGGTCACCATAATGTCGCCAAATTTTTTGGTAAAGGAAACCGAATTAATATTGAAGAGCAATTGGAATAGATTCAATATGCTGCCAACAATGATAATGTTGAATATTTTACTTTTCTGTACACTTTGTTAAATGAATTGAAATGGAAAGATTTTTTCAATCTGCGATTAAATTTTAAATGAAACACCTTAAAGTGACTTTGCTTTTTTGAATTTCAAACATAAATCAATATAAATATTTATTTATAAACATATTTATATATATATATATTGGGTGTATGCATTAATTTTAAAGAATTTTTGAGTTCATAGATACATTTATTGTAATTGTAAATGTAAATGTAAATGTTTATTAACGTATGATAAATTGGTTCACAATGGTTGTATTTGACATGGTAGGATTCAATGAGATTCAGTCCAATGGACTTTGCAGCATAGTGACAAGTTATGTTTCTTTCAAATGATTTGTTTGTTTGTTTTGTTTGGTTGATTTTTGTGTTGTGGAAAATCGCTAAAGTTAAAACCACAATTTGATGGTGTTTTTGATTTTAAAGTTTTTTTGGGGTTTTTTGTTTTTGGTTTTGAATTAAATAAATAAATATAATGGAATGAAATAGAATAATAGTGAATAGTAAATTTGGCCTAGCGTATTGGATACAATGGGTTCGCGATGATTCGGTTCAATTATATACATATTTACATAAG
>NW_022596860.1:0-3881 GCF_009176505.1 Sitodiplosis mosellana | reverse complement strand
ACTTGTGCGCTGTGATGCCACAGCTTCTGTCCAAAATTTCAACATTCCAACGCCGTTGGCATCTTGATGTCATTACGTACTTTTTCCAATTTTCTTACCAGCATCGGTATTAGTAGCATCGTTCAACCCTATGTGCAAGCCATGAACAAGCACACAAAGTCCCAATTATTCGGAACAATGATTTGCTTCTGTTGCGAATTATTACAAAGTACAGATAAACCTTAGCACTAGCAATCTGTGCCATTTTTCATCAGGCGTCTCCACTCGCATTGAGTTTGTATTGTGAATGTTAAGGTGCGTGCAACGCCCTTCAATGTAAAAAACAATACAAGTGGAGATGATACACGAGATTTATCTGTACTTTTGCTTTTTGAACGACTTTCCGATTGTATCTTTCTTTCCTTTCTTTTATGACCTTAATGTGTCGCTTGCTCAACCTTAACGGCCGAGTGTTCCAAATCTTTCCGATTGTGTAAACATGTACAAGCGATGAATTGTCTTTGATGAGACTAAAATGCTCTTGACAATTCAGTTGCTCGTCGTACAGTCTGTTCCAATGTTCCAATGACTCCTCGTCTGAATCCGAACTTTCCAATTCATCGATGTTATCATTCACTCTATCCGACAATTCATTTGCTCTTTCCAATGCATCATTATCTTTTTCCAATGGTCCAATTGTTGGCCGAATCTGATTGTTCTGTCCATTCTGATCCAATTCAGCCACATAAACAACAATCCGATCATCTTCTGGTATAGAATGATGCAGAATGTAATAGACTAACTCGTCTGGCTTTGGTCTTTCCGAAACTCCTTCCAAGTGGAGGAAGCGCTTCAACGCTATTTCTCTTGCGTCTCCGAAGCATTCAATATCCAATTTCAACGGAATCCGAACGGTGAATCTACCCGATTCGTCTCTCCTAAAGTTTTCCATAAAATGTCTTTCCACTTCCAACTGTATTTACGTTAGCTTCGATGCAACTGGCACTTGATCTTGTGCCCATAATCTTTCCAAAAAAAATTCCAAATGAATGTCCTCTTTACATTCAATCATTGCATTTGTTTGTCCAATTCCAAAATTAACTTATCTTCGAATAGCGATTCATTCGCTAAATTAAAACGAAGAAAAAGTTATTTATTTCTATACAATCAATCCAAAAATTAAACCCATAATCCAATTCAGTTCATTGCGACAGTGTGTGAATTCTATTCTGATTTAACCTTTGTGCATTCTATCCAAATCTTATTTTCTTTCTCTTTCCTCCTATGAGCTCGTCTTTGTCAATATGAACGCATCACATTCATAGACTCCAATCCAATCCAATTCCAATGTTCATTTGCGCAAATAAACTAAACAACTATTTCATTCCAATTCCAATCTTCACTCTAGAACCTTTCCCAAATCTGATCAAAACTACAATTCCAATTTTTTCTCTTAAATCCAATCCAATATTCATCCAAATTTCTATTGAAAAATGCTCTGTCGCCCGCTTTGGTCGACGCAAAGCGGACACAGCACAATTCAAAGCCTTGTTTATTTTCCGAGAATGTTCGATACATGTCTGTGCTTGTTCACGTTGTGAACGTGCTCGTGCAAAATGCTACCATTCGCTGTTGCGCGCGCTGATCACGCATCAGTAGCATGCACAGCAAACAAAATTCTCGGAATCACTGGCCATGCGAATTTCACAACACTGTCTACTCATTACAATCGATTCCTATTTCGTTTTATTTTCTATCCAAAATGATAATTTCATTTCAATAAATCTGATCGCTTATCCTATTTTTTATTTTCTATCCTTTTGCAATGAATTCTATCCTAATTCCAAGTTTTTTCCTATCATTTCACTTTGCACTCTCTCCGATATCGCACACTCTGTCCATTGAGCGTGTATATGTGCAGTGCTCATGCTGTCGCATCTGCTCTGTCCAATGTGAACAGTATTGCTATTGCAATTTCCATGCTCAACTCTTTCGAACTGACACTTGTCGTCCACGGCGAAATTAATTCGCCATTCCAAATACCCTCTTCCAAGTGAGCATAGCTCTATATCCAAGTGTGCGTGCGAATTTCATCGCACATCGTCTTTCCAATGTGAATAGCATCGCTATTCATCGTCTCCAATGTGAAACATTTCTGTTTCGGTCTGTCCGACATATTGGTTTTTTCATCTAATAAATTCTCTCCGATTAATCGTTTTCAATGTGAATTTCATCACTCTTTCGGCCATATTGGTTTTCAACTCAAACCAATTCTGTCCTATCTTTCCAATATCAATCCTTTTTTTTGATGAATTTTATTTTCTCCGTGGCTCTGAGCGTAGGACTGTGCACTGAAAACTCACAGTCGAAGGACCATAATGTATAGAGCGGGTGTGGAAAAATAAAACTCAATAATTTTTATACTTGGAAAAATGATAAAAAACCAAGTCTTTATTATGCGTCCGATCTGATCCAATTCTTTCTTACAACTAACTTATATTATGCAAATCAGCTGACAGCCCGTAACGTAACTGACAGTTGTACTTAACTTACTTTATCTCGAATGGCAGCGCCATTCGATACAGAATGGATGACGAATGGACGATGAATGGATGATGAATGGATGATGAATGGACGATGAATGGACGATGAATGGATGATGAATGGACAATGAATGGACGATGAATGGACGATGAATGGATGATGAATGGATGATGAATGGACGATGAATGGACGATGAATGGATGATGAATGGACGATGAATGGATGTATGGATGGATAGTTAATATGAAGAGCAGAATAGCCGATTCGTCAAGAAGGTCAAACTGCAGAGTGAATGGATGGATGGATGGATGGATGGATGGATGGACGGATGGATCATTTGATGGATGGATGGACGGATGCATGGATAGTTAATATGAAGAACAGAATGACCGATTCGTCAAGAAGGTCAAACTGCAGAGTGAATGGATGGAGGATGGATGGACGGATGGATGGTTAATATGGAAAACAAAATGACCGATTCGTCAAGAAGGTCAAACTGCAGAGTGAATGGATGGATGGATGGACGGATGGATGGATGGTTAATATGAAAAACAAAATGACCGATTCGTCAAGAAGGTCAAACTGCAGAGTGAATGGATGGATGGATGGACGGATGGATGGATAGTTAATATGAAGAGCAGAATGACCGATTCGTCAAGAAGGTCAAACTGCAGAGTGAATGGATGGATGGATGGATGGATGGACGGATGGATGGATATTTAATACGAAGAACAGAATGACCGATTCGTCAAGAAGGTCGAACTGCAGAGTGGATGGGTGGATGGATGGATGGATGGATGGTTAATATGAAGAACAAAATGACCGATTCGTCAAGAAGGTCAAACTGCAGAGTGAATGGATGGATGGACGGATGGATGGATAGTTAATATGAAGAGCAGAATGACCGATTCGTCAAGAAGGTCAAACTGCAGAGTGAATGGATGGATGGATGGATGGATGGATGGACGGATGGACGGATGGACGGATGGACGGATGGATGGATAGTTAATATGAAGAACAGAATGACCGATTCGTCAAGAAGGTCAAACTGCAGAGTGAATGGATGGATGGACGGATGGATGGATAGTTAATATGAAGAACAGAATGACCGATTCGTCAAGAAGGTCAAACTGCAGAGTGAATGGATGGATGGATGGATGGACGGATGGACGGATGCATGGATAGTTAATATAAAGAACAGAATAGCCGATTCGTCGAGAAGGTCAAACATTCTGCAATCTTCAGATTGTCATAGCATGCAGAATCATTTGAACTAAACGGCGTTTCAATAAGTGCACACAAAAGTATAGTAAATCACGATATGTGCCACGATCCATCAAACTCTTATATCAAAATTA
>NW_022596859.1:0-7268 GCF_009176505.1 Sitodiplosis mosellana | reverse complement strand
ATTTCAGCTCAGCTCAGGCCTGCTCAGCAGCAAATATGCAGCCTCTGCGTTTTCCATATTATTCCAAGCATTTTACAGAGTGTCGCTCTTGTTTCTTCTTATCCTATAAATATTTGTTTTAATGTTCATTTTGCGCAGATTTTAATTAGCACCGCATTGTAACTCCCGTTTTGTTCTTTTTATTCTCTGATTTCAAAATGTTATGACTTATCAAAATAAAATAAAAAATGAAAAAAAAAAACAAAACAAAAACAGAAAGAATTTAAAATAGTTATTGACAAATAAAAATCGGTTATAAAAATGAAAGCAAAACTGTTCCAATGAATTCTACTTAAAATGGGTAGAATAAACAGAACGGAATATTGGAGAAGTGTTGTGGTATGTCGATGCCTTTTCTTTGCATAATATATGAATTGTCGGTTCTTCAACGCGTCATTTATGCTACTAACGTGTTACGTTTTACAATAGTGCTCAATTCAAATATGTTATTCTTCAATCAAACGTCATTCTTAATGTCTAATTTGAAGATTTTTCCTTAACTAGTTAACTTATTGTCAAAACCACATACTCCCTCATACATAAAATTGTTCATAAAATTCATATTAAGTGATTTGTTTTCCATTGTTGTTGATGTTGCTGTTATTGCTGATGTTGCTATTGAAAACGAAAATTGTTGCTATTTCAAGAGGTGGTCGGTTAAAAGAAAAAAGAAATCGTCGAAGAGCTTATTGTAATAAGATCCCATTCATACAAACATTCGCACAAAGATATGTTTTGATACGATATCGAGCCTGGTTGTTTTGTGTTGGTGATTTCATGAAATTCTTCGATTGTTGACAGAATTTCATACAAATATCGAAGAAAATTGACCATTTTAATCGTTTCTTTCTTTTGTGCACAAGAAAAAAAACAATTTGTCCTTGTGCGTAGGAGAGAAAAATACAATTAAATTAGGCAATTTTGATTAATAATTTTGTTGATGACTTTATCTCAATGAACGCATTGAAGCGATTTGATCAAGTCCAAGTGATCCAATATATGGTCATTGTGTCCCGAAGGTCATGAATCGATCGTTGGTTTTTGCGTGAGCAACTTTGTTTTGTAACTCAGCATTAAATCGTTGTTAATGTTTAAAAAAAAAGTCGAGTCGAGTCGAGTCGAATCAATATGTTTCAATATTTTTTTTATACTTTTGTTCTTTTCTTCTGCCATCATTTTATTTTGATCACGCTGCCAAAATTACCGTTTTGATTATTCAATTAATTCGACTACAATCGTTATCAAGCCAATCGTATGGCAATTTTCGTTCTTATTGAAGCTACGTATGTGACTCCCAATGAAATTAGGAATACAATTGGCAACGATATATTTGTGCGAATGCTTGTTGGGCTACTGTTTGGCTCTAATTCTCCTTTGTTCTTAACGATTATCTTCCATCCCAAGTTCTTATGCGAGTAACACTACAGTGAGAAAGAATGGAAATTGACCAATATTGGGAACAAGTTGTTTTTCTTCAATTTCAATCAGCTTTCCATACCTGATAGTAAAGTTCTTCAGGTGCATCTTCGGGAACTGTCCAATTTAAAACAAATGGATTGCCATCTTCGCAAACTAATCGTAACGTTTTCTTATAGTCTTCAAATGTTTCAGATTCGGCTGATTTATCGACGGCCAAATGTTCCCATTCACAGTAACGCCCAGCTGCAAATAGATTAATCGCAATTATCAGTAGAATCTTGTGAATGAGAATTGATTGAATGCAATATTTACCGGCTGTTGGGTAGATGTACCCTTGACTGTCTTTAGCTGTACCGGCATAATTGTGCGTTCTTTGTTGTTCGTCTTCAGACGCTTGGCCGAGACCACCTTCCGGTGAATCGGTTATGTAAAATGGATGATATCTGGCTGGGTTGCTTGATTTATCGCCACCCTCAACGATGAATGTATACGTTTCGCCACGTTCCACATACAGTTCCGGAATGAGCAAATCGTTCAAATACCACGCAATGCCCCATGATGGTGAACCCGTTTGTGCTTCGTAGCCTCGTTTTCCACCTGTTGGACCGATGCGGGCAGTAATGTTCTTTGCGCCAATTATTTTTCTTATCGGCCAAGGTTTCGGCGCATTTTCGTCTGGCACTGAATCTAGCGACGATTTGCAGTCATGATCCATCTATATTTTTGGAAATTATATCGTTCAGTGTAGGAAAGAAAAACTGTTTTTTTTTTAAATGCAATTGAAAAATCTTAACCTTTGATGAAAAATCAATCCGAATATCTTCGGCGTTAACGTTCATTCCATCGTGTGAGTGTGCATTTGCTTCTCGCCTTGAATTCAATGTTCCAATAGCTCCGATAACCGATACATATCCATCGGTTGGTATTGCCATATCATTTATTGGTTCGTTGGTTTGCAACGGTCGTTTGAATTTGATACTAGTCACCATCCTCTTACGATCGGCCATCACTGTAATACATACAAAAATTAATGTAAAAGTTTCGATTTATTTCCGTTGTTTGTCTCCCTTTGCATGATTTATTTGGAATCGATTGGTTGAGTGTGAAAATTTATGCGATACGCACCGACTGTTACATCATTTCTGCCGCCGATGCGTTCATCCGGACAGACGCCTTGCTTTCCATCACACTGCGACAAATGTGATAAATAGTAGTCTTCAGCTCGGAACACCCTCGACACTTTATCATAAAATGCGACAACAACATCGGCTCCAACCTAAGTAGCATTCGCAAAAACAAAATGATTTCGGGTTAGTCGAAGTGGTTAGTTGGAAGACGTATGGAAAACGTAAAATGGAAAGAAAGAGAAGGAGAGATAGAGAAAAATCAAGTTTAAAGTGCCCACCATCTGCGGTCGACCATTCGTTCCGGATAAACCGAAAGCCATGTACTGGTCTTCACGAATGCGACCGATTAATTCGATTTGAACGTAGTCTCCTTGGATTTCCCATTTCACTTGCAATTTATTGCTGATGATCTCGCGACAGTTATTGATATTCGGTCTCGGTGTTGTCGTTGTCTGCAATTCAATCAAATTGATGCTTTTACTTCATTTGCTTTAATTCAGTTTTCAAGAGATTTTTCATTTTCAACAAAACAACCGCTCAATATTTATTTCAAAGAAACAAAGATCCAAAGAAAACAAAAATAGAATTTTTCTCGTCATTTTTCTACGTTACTTACAGGACTGTACCACCATGGTGGCTATCCGTTTGCATGACAAATGGAAAAATGTTTATGGACATTTGTTTGCAGTGTTTATGTATTGCATTATGTGAATATACATATAATATAGAAAAAGCCACACTTACCGCTATTTTGGTTTGACCCAGCGCTGGCGGCACATCGAGATCTTTTGGAATATATACATGGCCGAAATTATGTCTATATTCAACACACCACACCGCCAACCAATCGATGTCGTACACGGTTAGATTACCAGGTAACTGAATTTCAATATCCTCCCCTTGATACCCACGCAATGGCTCTAGAGACCCGATCTCATTTGGTACCTTTACGATTCCAAAATTGAAAATAAACCAAAGAAAGAAATCAAAACAAACAAATAAATACGTAAAACTTATTTTTGGCATGAACCTTCAAGTGATTCTAGAAAAACAAAACAGCCGACAAATTGTTTGTGTGTCAAAGTTATTCTGATTATGTTTTTTCATGAGAATTAATGCCGATTGAGTTGGTGATTCTTATGAAAAACGAGAAACTCAAAGAGCTTTTTCGCCGGTTGCTACGGGAGAAGTTAAAATAAAAATCTACCTAACTCTATTCAAAACATTCTTCGTTGCTTTTCGTGTGTGTCAAAATCTCTTTGAATGTAGGTAATGAGTTTGTCCGCACATTTCACTTTTGCAAACATTTTGAATGTAAAAGTCTTTACACACATTTTACCGCAACATACACCGTCTTTGACGCGGTTTACACACAATATCTAATCAATTTTCTGTTTTCCACTAACTCAAACTTTAATAAATATAGGAATGTTATAATTTTCCGCAACCTATGCATAACACTAATAAAACAAATTAAAACACAAATTAGCGATGAGCTCATTCAGTGAAGTGCATTTCAATTCGTTTACGTCGTTAGACGCACTCATGAACGCAACTGTATGAACTCATCAACAATGCTCTGTAAGGAAAAACATTTTTTTACTTATAAAGTTGATGTTTATCACCTACTGCTTTTATTTTTTCTGTCTTCTTTGTTAATAAATATAAAAAAGATGCAATAGTTTGCAGCAAATATTGAACGATCTGAGTCACAACTTTTGACACTTGTTTCGCAGGGCTAGAAGTAAGCTGTCAGACGCTTATATGCAGTACCTGTACAATTTTCCAACCGAATTTAAGAATTTCGGGATAAAAAGATTTCAACTATTTGTTTGCCACAAATAAGAGTCAAACATCAACACAATTTTCGACATTACACTTCAATTTTATCAATTTGAATGTAATAGTTGCATTTGATTCAAGTAGACAATTCAATTAATTACCTTAATTCCCATAATGTTTGGCTCACTTCCGTTGCCCACCCAAAAGTAGGCATCAGGACCCGCTCCATCATAGTGCAAGTTTGGAATGTAGAAAGTTTTCGCATCGAGTACGCTTATATTACTCGAGCGTAATCCGTGTGCAAGTCTCTTGAATTCAGGTAACACTCGTGGCTTTGGAACATCCAAGCCTACGGGGATAAAAACTTCTCCAAAATCAACCTATCAAAACGAATAGAAGTTGAAAGAAGAAACAAACACACACACACAAATCAATAATCAATGCAAATGATCCGCACTAATTTGCATCATACTGCAATTCATTGTTAGCCTGTTCAACCTACACGGCTTTTCTTGATAATTTTGCCCCTACGAATTTATATTTTTTATCTTAATTAAATATTTCGTATTTCTTCAATATAAAAACGTATTTTCTCTACAGACATGTGGTTGCATCGAAGTAGGCAGCGTAGACAAGAGCGAGACAATGATGGTGTCTCTTCATTTTCAAGAGTGTCTGAGCTTTGATTTTTTTCGAACCGAGTCTGTTTTGTGCTTTTTTTCTACTTAAATACGGGAAAATCGCCATTCTTTTGCAGTGGCGAAGAGAAAACCTTAACATCAATAATTGTTCGAATGTGAATAAGACCGTGACCAATTGAAAAAAATTAATATTGACATACAATATATCTTTGTTTATTTTATATATAAGCTTTTATTGTCTTTTATTTATTCTAACCAAAAATACGGTATTGTTTATGAACGTATATCGATTGAAAAAATTTCGTACATTCAAACAAAAAATCATAAATTCAATCAATTCAGTTGGGTAATTGTCATTTTATTTGAGCTTTTTATGCTCAATTTAGTTCAAAGCAATTTGGCGCGTCATAACCGCGATGGTATTGTGTGAATATGCAGGCATTGTGCGTGTGTGATTATACAAGCAAATCTCACGTGGTCTCAGCATAAACAAGTTTAAGACGATTCCATTGAACCGATTAGGAATAACTCGATGGTAAACTAAAGGGATGTCTCGCACATACGGTATGAAAAATGAAAAGAAAATCGAGAGAGCCCCAAACAATGCCTCGAGAAATGGGTCCCCGGAATCCGATTCTGTTGTCGACTTTAGTGAAATGGGTGTTTTGAAAATTTGGAACCGCGCCTCCGTCGTCACTCGTTCATACACAAATATGAAGACTCTAACGGGAAAGTCAGAGGGAGAGAGAGAGAGAGAGAAAGCAGGGGACAGAGAAGGAGCGCAAATATAGAAGCCATATTAGTGAAAACTGTGCACACGAATCCAAGGCATCGAATGTATCTGCAAAAATGTGCTGTGTGTTATGTGGAAATATATCGCATTCCGGCATCCATATTATGTTGAACGCTCATGGAAAATAGAGATATATGTGGAAAAACAGAAACTCCCGTTTTTATCGATTAAAGCGTATGCGCAATGCGCATGACGCACGCAACGTCGAAACTGTAGAAAACTGTAAAAGTTATTTGGAAGTTCTTCCATTCATTTGATGATATGCCTTTTGTAGCATTCCCTGTTGCTGCTACGTGGTTTTGTTTTTGTTGCTTTTGTTGGGGCTTTTACTGTTGAATTGAAATTAAAATGTATTTGTATTTACCATTATGGCGTATGACAGTGTCTGTCGTCTATGTCACGCTTTTCAATGATTTATAACATATTAACTCCTGTCGATTTTCGAATTTTTTTACGCATAGATAAAACGTACATAGCATGTTGAGAAATGTCTGCCACTAAACATTCTCCATAACGTTCTGATTGTCAAATGGAATTTAAATGGTGATGTTTTCATTAGTTTGAACGAATTCGCTTTTCATTAAATTCACTACTTTCAAAGTTCATCGAATTTGTGCCATTCTTCGATCAACCTATGTCTATCTCTCCAACATATTTTCGCTGAATTCCGTTTACGTTTGCCTATACTTTGTGACAAAATGTATACACGTCTTCTTTTTTTTTTAACAAGAAATTTGACTTACCGTAAATCGTCGACACCAAACCGATAACCATCGAATATCGCGAATTCGTTTCCCCATTGGTAACCGTAAAATTATATCCGTGTTATTATGTGCTTGCAAGATTGGTGGATCCCTGCAACGGTACAATTATTATAAAAAAAATTTCAATCAATTTTTCATACACAGAGAAAATTCAAAAGGCTAAGTTTTTATGAAAGCATGTAGGATAGGGACACATGTCCTTTGAGTGAATGAACATACTCAGAACATATTCTTTGCTTCGTTATCAATTAAAACAATATTGAATGCGTCATTTTGCATTTCCCAATCAAAATACACAACCAAATGCAACGAGTAGTTGCTTGTCAAAAGACATTCTGAAATGGATAGTATACCCATCCGGAGTGTGATTAAGGAGTTCTGAATTTGGGCCGCGACACTTACGGCCGCAAGTTTAATTTCACTTACAGCCGCGCGGCTCAAAGTGATTTATAAGAAAAACACTTATAGCCGCTGTTAAAAATACTTTACGGCCGCCGCGGCTATAAGTGTTTTTCTCAGAAATCACTTTGAGCCGCACTGAAAATGCACTTACAGCCGCGTGACTTACACGTTGAATTTAAGCGGTTTTACGTTATTTAAGGTACTGTAGACTCTATATTCGGATGAAGATACAAATATTGAAATGATAATGGTACGATCAACAAAGGTGGGGAGTTCCACAGGACCAAACGAGCGCGCGCGA
>NW_022596858.1:0-23430 GCF_009176505.1 Sitodiplosis mosellana | reverse complement strand
ACATTGTCAAAAAAATGTGGAAGCAGTTTTAGAATTCGACCACTGAAGAGATTGTGTTCCTTGAGAAACTAGCTCCCTATTTCTCACCAACATGAGTAGTTTGGAGCGAAAATGTAATACAGAAAAGTTGCGCGGAAAAATGTCCATGGTGAATGAGCGGAAAAGGGATAGCTATATAGTAAACTGTATAGTAAACTATAGGGAACTATATATACAGTGAAAAATAAAAGTCCACACTTAGGCGGATTTTCGACTGGTAGAGGCGCCCAGTCTTATATTTTGCCTAGTAAATTGAGTTTCAGACGAAAAACCGACTAGATTATAAGCGCAATATCGGCTGAATGCGTTTTTAGCTGAAAAAATGGCTAGATGTGGACTTTTATTTTTTACTGTGTAGCTATCTCTTTTCATTTGACATTTTTCCGCGCAACTTTTCTGTATTAATTAAATCAATTTATAGTAACATTCAGCAAAAAGTTAAAGTCGGCGATCAAGAGTCAAATTTTGTTTCAATTAATAATGGAGTGTTGCAAGGTAGTAATTTCGGCCAAACTTTCTTCTCTCTTTACTTTAATGATACTCTCAATCCCAAGCAAAAATCCACACTGAATTGACGTTGCGTTAACGCATATCTGACACTGTTCCCACACGGTTTTGAACGTCAAACCGTGTGGCTATAGTATAATAGAATGTGAAGCCGTTTGACATCATTTTTGATTTCAAATAACCGTGTGGATGCAGTGTAAGTTTGTTCAGGTATCAAGAGTCGACACCAAAAATGGTTTCAAAATTCGCCATGATAACGGTCATACACTTCGGCGACATGGTTTTAAATTTAAAACAGTGTTGCGGATTTCCACACTGTCCAATACAAACATAAACTGCATCCACACGGTTATTTGACATCAAAAATGATGTCAAACGACTTCACACTCTACTATACTATAGCCACACGGTTTGACGTTCAACGTTACGTGAGAACAGTGTCAGATATGTGTAAACGCAACGTCGATTCAGTGTGAATTTTTACTTGGGAATGTGTTTGAAAATATGAAAGGCCATTTGTTCGCGGATGATTGTCAAGCACATATCGAAGTTGATTTTGATAAAATTGACGACGGTATCGATAAAATAAACTCTGACCTCGCCAAGTTGAATGATTTTCTTAAACGTCGCGGTATCATTATAAATAGTTTTAAGTCAAAAGTAATGATTATTGGTTCAAAGCACCAAACGGGTCGGTTGAATTTTGATATGATCAATGAAGTGAAAATAGGTGAAGAAAAAATTGAATTCTGCAAGTCAATAAAGAACCTTGGTGTTATTTTTGACGAAAACTTTACTTTCCAAGAACATGACAAGTGTAAATTGCAAAAGGTGTATGGTGTGTTGAATCGCATCCGTCACACTCGCGCATTTAGTTTCTCTGCAATTAACTTTTGGAATAGTATACCGGTCGAAATTAGAAATTTAAAATTTCGAGTCGCGTTTAAAAATAATCTAAGGCATCTGTTACGTTCTACGCAGTAAATTTTCTGACATTTTTCAAATTTTCCAAATCGCGAATTCTCGGATCATTGATATGAAATTTCCTATCCAATCTAGATTTTAGTTTGTGATTTTTCATTTGATTTTTCCCATTGATGTTAACGTACTTTAATTGTCAAAACTCATCATCATTGTATTTCCGCTGGTTCTCCAGAATCAGGCCGGTTTTGCCATGGTTTTCCGGACCCAATTCTGGTATGGAAGCTTCACTTTTATACAGTGATCGAAAAATGCTCACTCAGAGCATTTCATCACTCTTTTAAATGAGCAATGCATTGCTCGTGTGCTGTTGTGCACATACATGAATGTTCAAGAGCGAACCCTCGCTCACATCGTAGTAGCTGTGTGCGAGCAGCTACTCACTCACAACCAACTCAACCAGTCACTCAAGTCACTCACAACCACTCAATCATTCACTCAATGTTTTACACAAAGCAACTCACTTGTGTACATCGCAATTGGTATATAGGAGTATACTGTGTTACATTGAGCGTTGTGTATAAGAGCGCTCACTCAACCATATGACTTTGCGGCATTGAGTGAGAATGTACTCATACGATACTGCTGCTCAATACAAAGGAGTAAATACGAGACTCACTCAGAGCGCTCGGAGCAGAACGGGATCACTGCTTTTATATCATCCCTCCCCTGAGTGTAATCTCTTTGCAAAAGACGCACCATGGGCGGAATTTATGCCGTATTGGGTCTATGACCAGCATGTTCTGAGCTCGCTGTGAACACATATTGGCATCAATGTAGGCTTCGTAATAAATAAATCAAATAAAAAAAACTTCTTTCGAAGTAATTCCTCGTGACGAAAGCGAACATAAAACAGCTGATATCAATTTTAAAAAATCATTACGGTGCGATTCTGAAATTAGTTGGAAAAATGCAAAAAGAGCAAATCTAAATCGCTCCGAAATGATTTTTTAAAATTGATATCAGCTGTTTTATGTTCGCTTTCGTCACGAGAAATTACTTCGAAAGAAGTTTTTTTTATTTGATATCAGTTGTTTTGTACCCGAATTTTTTTTTTTCAACAAAACCAACTAACCCTAAACAAACACAAAGTGGTGTGCATTGAGCCAAAGAAAATAAAACATGAAATGTTGTAGTTAAAATACATAAATATATTGCCGGAATACCAAAAGACAGCCAATGACATCTCTAAACCAACTTATTGAATCATCGAATATTTCGGGCAACTTTTTTAAAATCGTGTGTGGCTTGAGTTGAATATAATCAACTTTACAACGACACTAGCAGCTTCTCTGCACGTGCACACATATCGTAGAAGAGAGTACAAAAATCATAGTATTTTGGCAAATGCATCGAGTAACCATTGCGAAACATCAATAAGTTTTGGCTAACGCGTAGTACCGGCCCACAGAGAAGCTGTTAGCGTCACCGTAAAGTTGATTATATTCTAGTAAAGCCATACACGTTTGAAAAAAGTTGCCGAAAAATTATTTTCGTTAAATAAAATTTGGTTTTTGGACAGACAGACGAAATTACATTTTGTTTTGATGAAATTACATATCGCTTTTATACTAAGAAACTATCACATGTTTAGTTTTTTCATGATGAATTTTTTTGATTTTGATTTTGATTTTGATTTTTTCATGAAAAGATTTTTGTGTTTTTTGTTGATTGCGTGGAATAAAAAGACTTTGTGAAGGACTGGTATCTGGAAGAATTTTATTTATCTGAACGCAAAATCACTTTGGTTTTAATTTTGCCCTTATTCACGGCAATAAAAATGAGTTTTAGTCGATTTTTGTCGATTTTTCATGTTTTTTTCAACTTCTAATGGCTATATCTCGAAACACAGAGTTTTGCCAGATATAAGCTATATGTCAAATTTTAGCTCTAACTTGGGGCTAAATTCCAGAGAATTTTGAAAAAAATCGTCGGAGCCGTTTTCGAGGAAATGGCCGATTTGTGCAAGGCCAGGTGACAATTTTTTTGATCTTCTGCCCATAAGACCATGCCCACTCAATTTTTTTAAATTAAAATAGATGTCATTTGATAGCTGGCCTCAATACCTTTGCAACGCTCTAGTTTTTGTTATACTTCAATGCCTGAAAGTTTAAAAAAGATCGGGCAAAAACTATGGACAGACGGACGGACGGACGGACGGACAGAAAAAATATTATCTCAGAATAATTGGTGGAGACGCCAAAGAAATTTTTTAAATCGTCATAACTCATGAACGGATGGTCCAATTTCGACGTTCTTGGGCTTGTTGGAAAGGTCTCGACGAGTAGACCCAGAAAAAACATGTTTCAAGATGAACCGGCCGCGTTCAACACCCGGTAAATGGGAAAAACTGATAATTGTACATAATTTTCAAGTGGCTATTTCTATGGAGGCGGTTGGTCGATTCCCAAGTTTGAATGCATTTTCTGGGCCTATGAGCCAGGGGCTTTGTAGCGATACTTCATTCATACCAGATGGCCTCTTAGGAAAAAAGTTCGAAATTGCGTGTATATATAGCGAGTTCGACTTTCAGCACAGAGGTGCTTTCGTCACTCGCGCCTGCTATCGCCGGCTGTGATAATAAATAAATAAATAAATAACATTTTCGCTCCAACCTACTCATATGATTCCCATGTAATTAAGCGCATTGGGCTAATCCCATTTTTATAATCAACAACACATATACATGTACACCGAAGGTCCTGCATCTAAGCGTCTGACAGCTTACTTCTAGCGCTACTAGACAAGTGTCAAAAGTTGTGACACAGATCGTTCAATGTATTATTGAATCTTTTTTATATTTGTTAATAAAGTAGACAAAAAAATAAAAATGTCACGAATGTGCAAAATTGATTTTTGTGAGAGCGTAGCACGTGATAAACATCAATTTTATAAGTAAAAAATGTTTCTTTCATTACGGAACATTGTTGATGTGTTCAATTTGTCGCGTTCATGAGTGCGTCTAACGACGTAAAGAATTGAAATGAACTTCACTGAATGCGCTCATCGCAAATTCGTGTTTTACTTTGTTTTGCTAGTGTGGTGTAGGGGTTGTGATGTACACACGATAAATAAAGTATCCGACTCTTTGACGTTTATAATAAATGCTGATATAAAGGTATCAATATGTAGTATGTATGATACTATGTGCAATACTGTGTGTGCACGTGTGAGTCTGATATATGTAATGAGTGCAATCAAAGACGATGTGTTGAGTGTGAGGTGCGACGACAGACTAACTGTCGTGTGTCTTTATTAACATATTCATGTCGCATATTACACTGAAAAACAAGCACGGTTCTGCCAACCAAAAACGTTTATAATAAATACACAACATTAACGACACATTGTGGCCTGTTTAATACATACACATGCACGCCTCACTTTTAGCATCGCGCGTCGATCGTGTGCACATAAATGGAGAGCATAGACGGTTAACTGGTTTGTTGAAACAATACACGCACACCGTTAGACGAAAGGCAAAAGAGAGCAAGAACATCAATGCTAGGGGGAGAGATCAAAGAAAATAGCATAGTGAATATGAACAAATGTGCCGAAAAACATTAAATAAAACTTCGCTCTTGTGAATTTGATCTTTTGCTCTAAATATTTATAGTTTGACAGACTACATACAAATGAACGTGTATACTGCAAATATGACAAATATATTTGCGGCGAATTTGCAAGTGATTTTCTGCTTGACCATCGCTTTTTTTGCAATAGGCGAAATCAACAAACTGTCAGATTTTCAAAACAATAAACTGTCATTTATTTTTCAGTCTTCTATTTTTTCAGTAAATAATGGATTTCTGGCCGAAATTTGAACATTTCCTTGGAAATCGCATACCAAAATTTTTAATAAGTTTGCTGAAAACAAATGGCTATGAAAACGCCTTTTCATTGAAATTGTTAAATTGTGAAACAGTTGATTACTTAGAAAAATATGGTTTAAATGACTCAGAATATTCAAAGATTCACGATAAACTATTGCCTGGCCATCGAACATCTTTACTTGCTTTGCCGGAGTTAGTGCAAGAATTCCAACTTTCCTGTTCATTTGACGAAGCCACAAAATCTAATTCAGAGGATTCGAGATATTCATTTATTCTGCAACAATTAATTAAAACGGCTGAGCAAAATGCAGACAAAGACCCCAAGCATCGCCGATTTCCAGAGGAAATTCAACAGTTTGCTATATTGCTATACATAATGTGTGGTAAGGCTGCATATGAAATTCTTTCATGTAATCTCCCTTTGCCGAAGGCCAACACAGTTTGTAAGTTGAAATGACATTTAATGCCAAAGTGCATAAAAGCAGACTGAATAATTTGATTGTCAACATTTTTAGTGAGCTATATCAACAGAAAAAAAGAATGAATTACTGAAGGGGAGCTTCGATGCAAAGAATTGGCTACATATTTGGATAAAGTAAAAGCACCAAAAACGGTATGGCTTGCTGAAGACTCTTCCGGTATTGTCCCGAAGGTCACTTATGATTCCGTGACAAACCAAATGGTTGGTTTGGTATTACCGATTGACCCAGAAACGGGAATTCCAATCAAATTTTTCTTCACTCCAAAATCGGCACAAGACATCGAAGAATATTTCAAATTTCCAAAATCGACATTAGTGCATATTATTATGGCACAGCCTCTCAAGCCTGGCACTCCTCCATTTATTTTACAAATTTTTGGAGTAGACAACAAGCACACGTCTCAGGATATTGCACGTCGTTGGGAATTCACCAAAAAAGAGCTTGCGAAGTACGAAAAATCGAAATAATTGATTCATGTGTCTATTGATTAAATAATCATTGATATTATAGATGTAACATCAACGTTGCCGGTATATCGACGGATTTGACGCACGCGCGCTTACATGCATGAAATACAATTTGATCAATATGTCTAAAAGTGAAGACCCATTATCAAGTGCTACGAATGAACAAGAAACATCTTACGTACAGGATCCATCACATTGTGTAACCAAAGCGAGAAACAGGAATTTGAAACCCTCAAGCATTCTTCCCATGGGATTAAAACAGGTGTCAGCTTCACATTTGAAAACTTTAATTTGGACGACTACTAAGGATGACCACGGGCTTGTGATGAGTGATATTTGTCCACTAGATAGACAGAATATTGAGTCTTTCGAAAAGGTAGCCGACAAACGCGTTTTAGATTGCTTGCAGAAATTTGTTATTGACTCAGAAGCTACAGTTATGTATTTGAAAGTGTTCAAAGAAGTTAACTCAGCATTTATGGAGGAGGATTTAGCACCATTAGATAGAGTTTACCGATTATGGCACGGCCTGTATTTTTTACGAGCATGGAGAAAGTGGATACAAGATTCGAAAATTTACTCACTCAAGGACAACTTCATCTCGTATAATTTGTTTCATAGCATCGAAATCAACGCATATGGGATGCTTCATTTAATAACGAAATTCCGAAATGCCAATCAGCCCGATCTATTCTTGCCAACTTTATTCAGTAGTCAAACGTGCGAAAGTACGTTTAGACAGATGCGCTCCATCAATCAACTGGACGCGGATAAATTTTTCACTTCAAGAGCTGCTTCACATCGTTCATAGAATTGAGTTGATGAATGATATAATTTATTACAGATTAGCTGAACACAATGTGACTTTTCCAAGGCTTCAACGTAAAAATTTAAATCAAAAAATTTATACTCTGCCTTCAAACGAAGATATTCAGAAGGTTTTAGATCAGGCGCGTACGGCTGCTCTATTGGATGCGGTCAAAATTGGTATGCCATCCAATATGCGTGGTATAAAAATATGTCCAATTCCTAAAACATCATTGCCATTGGCACAGATTATTAACGATGAACTTGATTACGACGAAGAAAATGAATTTAATGAAAAAATTCCAAGCTGTAATAGTCTTAAAGACTATTCCTCACCACAGACGCAGGAAAGTTTAGACGCAAATAGTAAATTTGTACAGGTATATAATGAGGACGGTTCATCTAAGATTGTCTTGAAATCTTCCATCATTTGGATTCTAACCGAGTCGAAGGATAAACTTAGTCAGGATAGACTGCGACGTGTACAAGGTGTAGACAGAAGTTCTATGACACAAAAACGGAATAATTGTGATCAAATTGCTTCACACGCGAAGAAACTGCGGCTTCAGGACTTATATGTATCAAAAGTAATTGAAATCGGAGAATGGTGTTTCTTTCGCCATGAGGAAAAAACCACATCTAATGAAAAAAAACCTTTTGACAAGATTATTTTTGGTTCAGCACTTTCATTTAAGTACAACGAAGGTAAAACAGAAAAAGAAAAACAATATACTCGCGATTTTGTTCCCGTGACATTTGAAAGTACAAAGCTACAACCAACCAAGCCTCGGGGTATAAGTATATCAGCAAAATGGTATAAATGTGATTCCGAACTAAAACTACAGCCCATGGATGAATGCAACTTTTTTGTCGATATTGAAAACTACATCGCTACAGCCGCAACGCCAGAAATAGTATCTATTGATTCAAAATCTTACAGGGTCGCCGGAAATATTATTGAACTGAAAGAAAAATTACTTGAGTTGATAAATTAATCGTTGCAAATAATGAAACCAAGAAAAAAAGCGGATAAATAAAGAATAATGACTTTGCAAAACCATTTATTTGAAAATAAATTATTTGGTAAACTAACACAGTCCTTATTCCAAGAATTTATTAAATAGAAATACGTTTCGAAATTTTATTGATGAAAATAGTATCTTTGTCATTTTAGCAAAAATATAAATAAGCCTTAAACCAAGCCGCTTTTCATCTGTTTGTTTTTTTTTTCATTTCCCGATACTTTCATTATTCATTTTTATCTTCTATCAAATTTTTCTTTCTTTTCTTGAATTTTTGTTACATTTTTTATCGATGCTTAGCTATTTGATTTAGATTTTTCTTTGTATTACATTTTGGGACTTCAAAAAATTTAATTTTCCCGAAAAAAGTGTCATTTAATGTCAGCTTTAATGTTTGACAGGTTTACTTAAAGTATTTATGGGTCAACGAAAGCTATGAGATCCCAACTTTTTTTATTTTTAAATTTCCGTGTATGCTTTTTTTACTTGAAAGATTTCACGTGGAATCATTTTTCTGTTGTTAAATTTTCCTTACGGTTTTTTATCGATGCTTAAAACTTTATGTCAGAAAATAGTTCTTTCTAGTTTGTAGGATATGGTTTTTTTTCTTTTGTAACTTTGAATAGCCTTATTTTTTGACAGAATTGATCAAGGTTAACATTTAAATAAAAGAGATAACATATTTTAAAAACACACACGAAAAAAACCTTCGAATTGTATAAAGAAATACGTCTAATATATGCCGTTAGTAGGTTTCCTTCCAATATTCCCATGTATTGACAGGAATCCTACCAAACAACACATATACGCACATACAGTCATTGGCGCATACACAAACGTCATAGATGAGTTGACGTTTGTGTATGCGCCAATGACTGTACATGCGTATGTGTTTTGTTTAGTAGGATTCCTGTCATTATATGGGAATTTTGGATGGAAATCTACTAACGTCATATTTTAGACGTATTTCTTTGTTTGATTCAAAGGTTTTTTTCGTGTGTGAAGGCTTAAATTTATAGAAGTGATTCTAGAGTATTCAAAGCGCGATGACAAGTATGAGATTACAGTCTTAATTGGCGAATTATAGGAGATCCAAAATGTGACAACTATAAGTTGTTCACATTCATCGACTTATTTTATTTTGAACTTTCTCGAACATATGTATCTCCTTTCACTATGTAAAATTTCTTCAGTTCACTGTTACCCTACATTTTTTGTTATTTTGATTCTGATTGACTGCCATACATAAAAGTATGAAAAACGAATGATATATATATCATTATAGCTAATTCAGTCCAGTTATTAGCTATTAACACCTTCAAAATTGCCACTGGTGTTTCGCACCGTAAAATAAAAACGAAAATATATACGTGATTGAAAATCTTGATAAACGTTGTAATGCTTAGTTGTCATTCATCGTTTTTTCGTCACAAAGCTTTTTGACGTATGCTTCCAACGCATCCAATCTGTTTTCTACGCCAGAGACACGAACAGATAATAGACCTGAAATGCAGTGATTTAAAATATATTCCATTTTTTCTATACTCCATGATTTTCTTACTTGTTATAAATTCCATCGTTCCTTCATCAATTTCCTTCCGGCCGAGAGTGGCAGAGTCCATGCACATGAGGAGGATAACACGAACCATCCGCTTATCGTATTCGGTATTGTTTTTTTTCTCGACACAAAGGTTCCAGTCTTTGAACGATTTTATGACGTTGTCTGGAATTTCAAACATCTTCCCATTGATTTTTTACACTCTGCCCGTTTTCTATACAATTGAGGAAATAGGGAATGATTAAAAATTATACTAGAATATTTATTTTTGTCAAAGACATACGGTTTCATTGAACGGCAAATTGCCTGAAACAACATACTTTTCACGTTTGACAAGCCCGTCTATGGTGCTTCTCATTGGTTGGATGACCTGTCCTCTTACCCGCGTGATTATCATATCACCTTCCTCTTCAATCAAAAGTTCGTCATCAGTTGGAGTTGCCAACAACTCCTGCAGCTCATCATCGTTATTTATCGGTTCGAACAATGGAACAGGTTCACCTTTTATGGGTACGTAGACATTGATGCCTTCTGTTTGTTGCACAGCCGTATTTGCTTCCTGTTCGGTGGACTGTTGTGACACATTCGATTCGTAAAGATTAACCTCTTGGACAGCATTGTTTTGTGCCACATCATTTTCACTTGTTGCAGCTCCATTGGAATCGACACCATTTGTCTGTTGCAAAGGCGTATTTGCCTCGTGTTCGGTGGACCGTTGTGACACATTCGATTCGGAAAGATTAACCTCTTGGACAGCATTGTTTTGTGCCACATCATTTTCACTTGTTGCAGCTCCATTGGAATCGACACCATTTGTCGGTTGCAAAGACGTATTTGCCTCGTGTTCGGTGGACCGTTGTGACACATTCGATTCGGAAAGATTAACCTCTTGGACAGCATTGTTCTGTGCCACATCATTTTCACTTGCTGCAACTTCATCTTGACTACCGTCAAAACGACGTTCAACGTTTTGTGATTCAGTATTGTGCACGGCTGAATCGATCTGTGATCGAACGTTTGCACCGGCATCAACTAGTCGCATGCTTTGTTCTGAATTTGGTTCAATTTGCTCTTCAGTATTGTTAGCAAAATCTTCTTGGAAGTCGTTATTTTCATTGTTTCCAAAAATGGAACTACCAGAACTGTGCAAAGGATCCATTCCATGATCTGCCATGTCGATTGCATCATCAACTTCAAGTTCGTCAGTTGCGTCTACTTCTGGTGCGATGTTTGGAATTGGTTTCTCGAAGAGGCGTCGTTCATTGTAAATAGGTGCTCCAATTTGTCTACGCTTTGCAGCGTAAGTCCCGGCATCATCATAATTTTCTGAAAAAAGGATTTTTCTAAATAAAATACTGCTGCTTGCAAATGGTTGAACACACGTTTTTTTAAACTTACGTTTTACTTTCAAAATATTTCCCAAATAGCAGCCTTCATCTGGAAATTCACCATCGATGTTCATGTGGAATTTCGGTTCAAAATTTTCGTTCGGACGTCCTTGAACCATGGCTTCATTCTCAGCAGAAAAGAAGAACAAAAATTTCTGAGCAGTGTTGATTCGATTGTTTAAGAAGTTTTCCATGTGATCATTTAGTCCACGAATCCATTTTTCGGGAAGAACAACATTTTTGCCCGACTTTGTGAAATGCACGACATACCACATTTTAACAGAATCAAATTTTTCACTGTATCACTGTTATTTTTTAAAAACTCTTTGCCTGATGTTTTATAATGTGAGATAATTAATCGATTTGAATTAGATCTTAACTTCAAACACTGTAAATCAAACGCGATGTTTTCAGAACAATTTTCTATAAGTATAGTTTGTTGGTGAACGTAATATTTGCTTTACACACGTGATTGAGAGAATGTTCTGGAATGTCATTTGACAGCTAGCATTTGGCGCTAAATTTGGCGAATTCAATTCATGGAACATAAATGAGCTCATTCAATTCTCTAACGTCAAGGATTGTTCAATTTGAGTACATTTTCTAAACTATCACTTAAAGGAATTTCTACGGTATCATTTGCACCAGCTTCAGTCGAGCTTTCCGCTGTCGAATTTATCAATTGGTCAATTTCTTTGGCATTTTTAGCATTCACGCCACGCACAATGCTAGGATTATTGTTTTTTTCTTGATGTTCACCAGATCCACTTGCCACTTGAAGATTATTGTCTGTTGACTGCTGTGTACTTCCACCGTTTCCGTGAATATTTTTCAAATGTTTTTCTAAATTAGACACTTGCCAATGTTTGTTGAATATACATGAAACTTTAAATTCACATTTACTACACTTCACAATACACTTCAACACTTCGACATTAGCTCTGTTGACAGAAGTTTCAAACGGTTCCAAATTTTCTATTGGCAAAATGAAATCACGGAGAGAAATCTTTTTTGCGTATCGCTCCAATTTCTTTTTCAATGCTTTCTTCAATTGTTCTTCTGAAAAATTAGCTATGTCATTATTATTTTGATTTCTTCCACTGTGTTCAGTTGGTACTGGGAGCCTAGCTGGAAGCGACAGTGAAATATAATCACTGACTAGGTTCGGCAAAGCTAACAGAGTGGCTCGATGTCCGGGCAAAAACGAAAATGTCTGGAAACTTCTTTTATATATTGGATCCTTCTGAAGAATATTTGCTAGCTGTTCTATTGCGAACGATTCAATCGAATTAATTTTTTCTTCGTCGAGTTCTGATATTGCAATAGCATTATCATATCCACACCGTTTCAATATCAAAATCAGAATTGGTGGCAATTTGTCGCCTAAAAATTTTTGGAATTTTTTCCAAAAATCGTTCTTCGGCTGCAAATAAATATAAATATTTAGTTCTAATCGTAGAAAAAAAAAATTCGATCATTCCTTTCACAAACTCACCATAATTTACATTTTACTGACAATTTGCAGTGAATGTTCGGTAAAACTATTTGGCGACGTTCTATATGCTATGTGCTGTCATATAATACACCGTCAGAGTTCTGCAGCGAATTGAGGATAAGGCAGACTTTATTATTTGTGAACACATCTATGTAGTTGTGTTGTCAAATTTGCCGGCTGTCGCGCAAATATCGCAAATATTCTACATAGAAATCAAATACAGTGAATATCTAAGTGAATATCAACAATGAATTTGGTGCAACATACGGACAAATATCGTGAATGTATTTCAAATATTGAAGTTAAGTGTAAATATGGAATACACTGTCTAAATATAATGAAACAAAAGTGGCATATACAAATAAATTGCAAATACAGATATTTGCCATTGGATCTTTCCCCCTAGCATCAATGTGGTACGGAAGGCATATAAGAAAGTGAGACATGAAGAGGACGGCGTTTTGTTTCAAATCCTCCTCAGGGTCGAAATTCGCTTGCTCGTCTTTCCATTGATGTGTCACGCATACTCACAAGCAAGAGTGATTCACGCGTATGTTTATACATGTTCATGTCAGCTGGCCGAATGAGTAAGCGAATCACAACCAAAATATTATGACAAAACTCAAAGTCGTTACACATTTTTTTAATTTCAATTTCCAAAATGCAAACATTTTTCAAAATGAATCGTCCAAAATAAATTTTTCTGAAATAAAATGTTACACATTAAATGATATTTTTCCATGTTTCAATTCTTGCAATCATTTGTTTATGACAACAAACGCGTCAAACATTCTCACACAAGTGAAACAATTCATCTCAATAACAGCATCGTCACTGCTGTGTTTGTGTGTAATTCTTTCAATGCGAAATTCAGATGTGTGCAGGCGAATCGTTCGTCAAAGCCAGTGCGCAATTCACTCAGAGTGTGTGTGTGTGTGTGTGCTGATACAAACACAGTTGAGAAGAACGAACGAAGGGCGTAAATGGAGAACAAGAATATGAAAAAAGAATGTGCCGCTGAAGTGTTTAAGCATTACGCATATGAGAAAGTGAGACGAAGAAATAGAACGACGTTTGATTGCCAGTGCTAACGTATTAATACACATAGAAGTGCAGCTATCGCTTCTCAGAGTCGAAACTCGCTTGCTACTGATTTGTCAGTGAATATCCTATGCAGCAGTTTAGTGAGTGAGTCCCAATGAACATAAATGTATTGAAACAAACGCAGGGATTCCAGCAACTGTCAAATGGTCGGAAACTTTAATATTTGATAGTACATGATGACCCATCATCACGAAATGAACAAAAAAATATTCTTAAAGTAAGTTCATATCATCATTCATCACTGTGCAGCTAGGCTGTCCTGCCATTCACCGATTTTAAAACAACATAGCTCGTTTTATTCGTTACACGTTGTAGAACATTTCATAGAAGAAACTTTTTTGAAAAAATGATTCTCCGCGATCAAAATGAAGAAAAAGAAAATAATCAATTGAAAGGTTTCACATTAAACGGGCAAGATGGCGACTTCGAATACATTTCAATACTTTCACACATTGCTGTTAGCCGAGAAGCATCTATGCGATACTTCTTACTCATAACGACACACGCTGAGCGTGTGTTTGTTCTTAAACGATTATTCACGGATTATTCAAAGACCATTGCAAATTTTATCATAAAAATCAAAGGGCTATCCGAAGGGTTGTAACAGTGATATGATCGGCACATGAGCACCATCTCTACTGATTGCCATTATTGCAATGTAAACGAATAGAATGTCTACTTCTTCTTCTTCCTTTTCTCAATATCAATTTCATGCTACTTATGGTAACTCTCCGTAATCATTAGAGGTGGCGCTACTTATGCGCATCAATTGACTTTTGCATTGGTTCTTATGTACTGTGCGTGCCTTTTGGGGCTAGCATATCCGCTAGGTTTTAGTCGGTTGATATTGAACCTAAAAAAAAGTTCTCAGTGCTTTCAGCGCTTCAAACTAAACCGTCATGAATCTGACTTTTTTCAAAACAAAATAATCCAAAACAATTTTTATAATAAAAAAAATGTAGAAAAAAGTTGTAAATTCAATTTCTCAACACACAGTTTATAAAAAATATTTTATTTGCATCAATAAAACTTAGGAAAACTACAATTATTTCACTGCAAACGATTCCCACTTGAAATTTGAAACAACAACACACTTGTCACTTGTCAATATGGCGAATGGGTGTTGTAACGGATTTTCGTTAGATGTCGCTGTTAGTTTCGAAGTTTCAAACTTCAAATGGGAATCGTTTGCAGTAGAATAATTGTTGTTTTTCTAAGTTTTATTGATGCAAATAATTTTTTTATAAACTGTGTGTTGAGAAATTGAATTTACAGTTTTAGTTTACCTTTTTTTTATTCGAAGATGTTTTTTTATTAAAAAAAAAGTCAGATTCATAACGGATTTGTTTGCGGCGATGGTAGCGATTCAAGCGGCATATGAACGCCACTAAAGCGGCCTTTTAAATTTTATGACAAATTTCATAGTTCATATTGCGAACGTATTTAAATCTAGTTACCGTTGTTGTGTAGAACTAATACCGTTCGTCGTGAGACAAATATATCAATGAATGGATGCAATAGTAAATGTCTGGATTGTCACATGAAAACGCGCCGTTTTCAAATTGGTATAGAAATTTAATTTTTATGTGCCGATTTGGAATCGGCATGTTTTTGTGTAACGTTTCAGAAAAATGCGCCGTTTTCAAATCGATACGTTTTTATGAATTGTCAAACAAAAACACACCGATTCACTCCAACATCACATACACTAAATTCCTTTGGTGCACACGTTGTTTTTTCATTCCATCTGAACAAACACAAAAGTAGTGTGTTGGGCTAAAGCTGCTTTCGAAAATGATTATTCGTTTGTTGTGTGACGTTTCGATCTTATTAGGAGCATCATCAGGCTGGAGAACAAAAATGTACACACAAAAATGAGTAAGTGTTGAAACAATTGGCAACAGCCGAAAATAACCAAATTACGAACCAGTTACATCTGAATTTAAAATGTTTTCGAACGTATTCCATTTTTTTCTATCGATTTCCACAAATTGTATCAGCTACACGTGTCCATCAGAGGAATTTTGTTATTGAGCTTCATTTAGTGTCTGAATATGATTACACTATGCAACAACAAGAAACAACCACAGAGAAGGGAACTTATTTACGAAGTTTTTTGGGCCCACTTTATCCAAATCTGGCGTTAGTTTTTCCTGGCACGTCTAGTTTTTAAGATATCAGATTTGGATTGAGTGAGCCAAAAAAAACCTTGGAAATGATTCTCCTCTTTTTGGGAAAATTTCGTTTTCGAAATTTGTTGCATAGTGTTAGTAGACCTCAATTCATAAATTCCATAAGTGAAAAATACCACAATTCATCAATTATTGAATGCATGGCACGTGTCAGCTATTAGTAGATGAATGGTTTAAAAGAGGCAGCACCGCACGGGGAAGACAAAACGAATTCAAACGATCTTCTAAAGGATTACAAGACGGTTCTCTACTATCATTGTGCAACAGATTAAAACTCTGTTTGGTTGGCAAATTAAAATGAATCTACTACACGGTTTGTTTTCGGTGCTATTTATCATTGAATTTTCTGTAAGTTTTTTTCTATTACTTTATTATTTTCACTTTTATCCAATAAAATACGATATTTCTGTAAAAATGAAAATAAAAACGAAATTTCTTTTTCTAGGAACTTCAAGGAAAATGTAAGATATTTTTAGATTTCGAATTAGCTTTTTATGAATCCAAAAATTTTTTTCAGACTTTTACCATATTCAATTCCAAATTTCAACTTTTTTTCTAATGAACAGATGGCTTTTTCTCGCAAGCTCTTCTTAAGGGCGAAGTGATTGAAAACATGTCACAGGCAAAGTTTGTAGCTGGAATCCATATCCCCGCAAGTAAGTCTGCTTTAGAATCATTTTAATTTTTTTGTGTGTGAATTTTTGTCCGAAAAATTCAAATATTCTATCAATTTTGCTAGGGGCTCACCACGTTTCAGAAAATTGAAAATAATACTAGATTTTATATTTTTTTTCGAAAAATATATTATTTACAACTGTGAAATTTTTTCGAACTTTCTCCAGAAACGATTCTCTGCAAATGATAACTCTCAATTGTGCGTTGTTATCAAAGAGAATATGCATTTCTGTCGTTTTACCATCCGGCATATACAACAGTGGGCACAACTACCATTTGGTTTGACGTTTTGCTATTAAGTTAGTTTGAGTAACTTAAAAGTATGTTAAGTAACAGTAAAGCCGCTGAGCTTCACATCAAGTCTACTGTTAAGTAGAATTACCACTTATATTGAACGGAAAAATATTGAACCAAGTAGTTAGTACCATAATGATTTCTACAAAACTCAATAGATGTCGTTAGGGTCTTGCATGGGCCCTACGCGTTTTACTGTCAGAAAATTCATCACATTGTGGTGGTTAAATGTATCGTTCATTGTGGATTATAGATTTAGTCAAATATTTGAGTCAACATACAGATGGTATTAAAACTGAATGATAGTGTTGCGAGCACACACTTCATACTTACATTTTCACTGGCGAAATCTTTCTCTCTTCCTATAAAAACTTATAAGCTATTTTTACTGTAAAGGAAAAGCACTTAGTTCTAGGTAGGAATAAAAAGGTGGTAGGTTTTTCACTATTAATTTCGTTCTTTATTTTCCGACTTTATGGGAAAAGCCGCTATGGCATAAAAACCCATGCTCCATGCTCATATGAAATGCGCGCTCGCTCTGAGCACAACCTCTCGCTCTCGTGGACTGTCGTCGACTCAATTCAATCCGTTCCACTCAACAAGCGCAAAGCACTAAGATTCGCGCACATACATACACAAATCAAACACCGAACATACCGCGCTGGCTCTGTTCGGTACACTCCCCGATGTAAATTTGCATCAAATTTACATTAATCATTTTGTTTGCCGCACACTAGGCTGTTATGTTTCGTGTTGCACCGTTTACAAACGCCCTGTTTGCAGTCAGCGGTTTTATGTGATGGAGAGAAACAATTTCCGCACAATTTGTTGCGTTTCAGCACAGAAACCTTCTCAGACAATTTCGATGCCTTAAACATCTCGCACCGGTGGAGAAAATGGTCTTTATGGCAATAGGGGCAAACCGCTTTCTTCTTTTTCGCTTGAGGCAATGCACTGGCTCCTGGACTTGATGTAGACGGCGATGCCTCCCCACGAATTCGTCGTTCCTGTCTCTGACGAGCCACAGCTTCTAGATGATTTTGCGCTGCTTTTAGCATGCTCGAACGTTTTAACAGGAAATTCATCATGTCATCCAAGGTTGGCTCCGTTTGTTCTAATTGAAACAACCAAATTTGACGGCTCATTTCGTCCATGCGATTTTGCACCAATGCCATGAGCATCTTCTGAACTTGCGCCGTAGACAAATGCATTTGTGCTGCCTGCACCTGCACTTCAGTGATTGTGTGAAGCACACGATCCAGTAAAGCCGCATTTGGTTCCACCAATTGAGGCAAATCAAAAAACGGACGCACCAGTTGCTCGTATTGGATATATGGCAAACTATTGATGTCTGCCCAAGTACTATCCTCGTCCCAATCGGCGCAATCCAGCCCAACTGCAGCAACAAGCACCTTACGTTGCTTTGGCACCGCTCCAGTCGATTCTCCCGTAGCACCCGGCAACTCACTTTCAGCCGGCGTTTTGCTATCGAATGCACTTGTTTCCATCGTCGGAATTTCACCACCAACTGCGCCTTCGTTATTTTCACGCAATGGCTGCTGGCTGGCTGGTTGGCGAATGATTAACAAATCACTGTCAATCTGCACGAAATTGCCTTCGCCTATCGGTACATTTTGCACTGACGCACTTTGCACTTGTTCGATGGTGGCAGAATTTTCTTCCTGCTCCGTTTCCATTTGCTCTTCGCTGAGCGATGGTTGTTCATTGATTGGCGCTGGCACCAATCTTTCCGCAATTTGGCCGATAATCTCTAAGCCTGCCCCATGGAAAATTCGTTGTGCGCCAACATAATTACCGAAATTGTCCGGCAATTCTTTTTCCTCCTCGTCTAACAGACGATGGTCTTCAAAAAAGGACCAATACGCTTGGTTGAGTTGATCAAGAAGCACTTCTGGTAGTTCTTCACCATTGTCGAGGCGCAATCTGCGCAGCATCTCCTCTACTTCATTGATAAATTTTTGGCTCATCTTTTTGGAAAAAACAAACAAAAAGAATCAGACACAATACGAAAATCCGTGCACTTGCTCTCCCCTTTTTCTTTACACAAAAGTCAATAATTTCACCATAAATGGTAAATGCACTAACACGGGATTTTTTTTGCTCAAATGTTTGTAAAACAAAACCAAAAAATTCGTCTTTTAATTTATTTTCAGAAACACAATGCACAAATTTAATTGATTCCTTTCTTCTCGAATCGCACTGATTAATTAAATTCTCCACAAATCTCGAATTTGCTTTTCTTTTCCGTACAAAAATAGTCCGTCAAAAATAATAAGGTACGTTTTTAAGGCACAACTAATCACGGTGAAATACTGAAACAGAATGCTGTCGCAAGATCGTTCTGCAGCTACTTTCACTTTCGCTGGCACATTGCGCTCTACAATTTGTCATCATCGATATTCTATCGAATTGCTCTATCCTTGTCTCACAAATGAAGATTCCTGCACAGTCCGATCATCATGCGCTTGGCGACAAACATCGTCTCGCTCAACCACTTATACGCTCTGTGCGGTGCGGTTCTTCTAAGAATCAGAATTCTCGAGCACAACTCAGCACAACGGTTTCTGTCAAAGCAATAAAATGCGTGACAAATGGCCTGCTTTGATTGTTGCAACCCGACACCAAACGGATTTTTTGGCTGTGCTGCTGCTTCACTATACGAATTCTCTGCTCGAGATTTCGGTTAACAGCATACTAGAATACAATGTATGCGTTGTTTCGCACTGTAACGACGGTCACACGCTCTGAGTGTGCACAATCGTGTTTATTTTGTTTCCCGAACCAAACATTTTTCTTCGAATTGTTTCTGCTCTCAGCTAAGTAATCAAACCGATTCGTTTTGGACTTTCTGTATACACACTGGTTCATGTTTTTTCTTGTTCAGCACTTTTACTGCTCTTGCTCAAAACAGACACGGTTTGATTTCATGAAATCAATGCCCGTGATTGATTTATAGAATTTCATAATTCCAGCATTCAAATGCTCAACTGGAATTTCATGCGCTGGTTCAACTGGCAACAGCCGAATTTTTTGAACCGGTCTTACCAATGTTTTTTGTTTATCGTCTTTCGACGGCAACAGCAAAACAACGGATCGCACTAATCCGTCTTTACTCTGAATCAGCTCTTTGATTCGACCGAATTGCCATTGCGCTGGCGATAAATTTTCATCTTTTATGAGCACGAGTTGCCCCGTTTTGAATGACTGTTCTCTGAGCCATACTTTTCTCGGCAGCAACGTAGACAAATAATCAGCTTGCCAGCTTTTCCAAAATGCTTGCAGCATTTGTTGTTGCTCTTCACGCACTCTTTTTAACGAATAATCTGATTTTGCCGGTGCTGCAATTGGCGGTGGCAAAACAAATGATTCGCCAATAAGAAAATGGCCAGGCGTTATTGCCTGCGTATCGCTCGGATCATCGCTCAGCGCGTAGAGCGGGCGCGAATTGAGCACAGCCTCAATTTGCACCAAAAACGTGATTAATTGCTCGTAAGTGTAGCTCTTGGCACCTATAACACGTTTCAAATGATATTTTGCCGATTTGACGGCCGCCTCATATATTCCTCCTTGATGCGGCGCCGCTGGTTTCATGAAAACCCATTGCGTGCCTTTCTTATTCACATGCTCCATTACTTCTGGAGAAGTCCAGTTACGGAATGCACATTTAATTTCCTTCATAGCACCAACAAAAGAAGTTCCGTTGTCGCTAAACAATTTGTTGCAATGCCCTCGCCTCGCTATGAACCGATCGAAGCACGCAATAAAAGCGGCCGCAGACAAATCTGTGACTGCATCGATATGAATTGCTCTGGTCACCATGCATACAAAAATGGCTATCCAGCACTTCCTCTTATTGGACCGACTTTTGTATCTTTCCAAAAGTTCGAACGGACCAGCATAATCGACACCAGTTATTAAAAACGGACGATTCTGCCTCACGCGATCAGCTGGCAGCTCTGCCATTAGTTGAGTCTCAAAATGCTTAGCATACCGGATGCATGTTATGCAATTGCTTAAGTATGAGCGCAGCTCCAGCCTCAAACGCGGGATCCAAAAATTCGCACGAATATATTGGAGCATCAGTTGTATGGAGCCATGCTTCGTTGCACTGTGCGCTTCCCATGCAATGAGATAACTCAAGCGAGATTTTGACGGAATGATTACTGGATGTTTTGCATCATATGGTAAATCCGAACCGCCTAATCGACCACCGGCACGGATAATTCCATCTTTATCCATAAATGGGCGCAAATTTAACAAATGGCTCTTAGCTGGAAATTCTTCTCTATCTTCATCGGCGTTACTTCCCTTGTAATGCTCATATTCCAAAGGAAACGAACGCATTTGCTCTTCTTGAATGAAGAATTGGAGCGCGGCTCTGCGCTCTTCTTCCGTTGTTAGTGATATGAAATTGCAATAATTTCCAGTCAACTTCTTCAGGTCTACTATTTGCTTATGCTTAATCCGATTTTTATCCTTGCAAAATCGGACAAAACGCATCGCGTAAGCAAGAATGCGCGTCAACTTATTCAAGTTATTTGAATAATCAATTAACGGCACTCTCTCCTTCATTATAGGCACATATATTTCCAATTTCTTGCTTCGCACTGAAACAGCATTTGATCTCAAAACCTTAACTTCCGCTTGCACATCAGCAGATGGTTTAACCGAATGAATTTTCAACGGCTCTGGCCATTCGGCTTGCGGCTTAGAAAGCCACGATGGCCCATGCCACCACAAATCATTCTTTACAAGGCCGCTTGGTGGCACTCCTCGACTAATTAGATCAGCCGGATTATCACTAGTTCGCACATGAAACCAATCATTTATCGTACTGACTTCGTGAATCTTTTTCACTCGATTCGCAACAAATACTTTTAGCTCGTGTACCAGTTTGCTTATCCATTGAAGCGCTGTGCTACTATCTGTCCACAAACGAAACGGTACATTTTGCAATTCCATTGCCTCTCTTACAATTGCAAAGTAACGGCTTAATAGCTCAGCCGCCGACAATTCCAACCTTGGAATTGATACTCCCGTTGGTTGCTCTTTCCCTTTCGGAGTTTTCTCTGCTTTAAGCTGTGGTGCAATTTTCGATTTAGAGGCAATCAAATTGCATTGAATCTCCCCGGTCAATTTCTCTATTCTCAAATAAAGACTACACCCATAGCATTTGCTCGAAGCATCGGCGAAGCCATGCAATTGCACATTTACATCGCTACTCATTCCAAACCAACGCGGAATTTGGATTTTCTCCAAATGCAATATTTGGTTCCAAATTGTATTCCATTCACAAACATATTCTAATGGAACTGGCTCATCCCATCCCATTTTCAAATTCCACAAATCACGCATTAGCAATTTTGTTAGCGTAATTACCGGTGCGATAAATCCATTAGGATCATACAAACGACCAATTTTGCTCAAAATTGATCTCTTTGTTAGCTCTTTGGTCATCTCGGGCTCACGTACTTCATACGTAATTGCATCAGTTGTTTTGGTTTATTTCAGCCCGAGCACTGCTGTTTCGTTATACTCATCAAACGAAACCGACGCATGCTCGCCTTCGAGTTCTTTGACCAAACATTCGCTATTGGAGCGCCATTTGCACAGAGGAAAACCGGATTTTTCCAACACCAATCTCATTTCTTTTGCTAATTTTATAGCACTTTTTTCATCGCTCGCACCGGTGGTACAGTCATCCATATAGAAATCATTCCGAATGGCATGTACTGCTTCCGGAAATTCATTTCCCAATGCTGCTGCACCTTCCAACATTGCTCTTATTGCCAAATATGGAGAAGATGATAGCCCAAAAGTGACCACCACCAACCAATATTCCTTGAGTGGATCGGTGGGGCTCTCTCGCCAAAATATACGCTGTAAATTCCATTGTTTCCGATTCACTTTCACTTGTAAATACATTGATTTAATATCTGCACTTATGGTAATTCGATGCCGACGGAAACGCATTATTGTCTCTTGTAAATCTCGTTGCAATTTCGGCCCAACGAATTGCGCATCATTTAACGATATGCCCTTATCGGTTAGACAGCTAGCATCATAAACGATCCGAAATTTACCTGACGTGCGCACTGCATGATGAGGTATATAATAAACCATTTCATCCGGCTCTGGAGGAACATTTACTTCTACAATATAACCCTTCGCTATATTATCCCGAATTCGCTCGATATAGTCACTTCGGAAACGACGAAGTGCTGCTGCTCTGGAGCTACCGAGCTCTTGTATCGTAGGCTTGATTGGAATTGATACAGTGTGTCCAGGGCCGTAGCCAGGATTTTTCCTAGGAAAGTGTGGTTCCACTTTACCAAGTGATAACTTGCCCCGAAAAAACAACTATTTTGAAAAAAAAAGTGGGCTGGCTTTTGGACATTTTTCAAGTTATTGGTCAAAAACCTCGAAAATTCGCGAAAAATCGAAATTTCAAAAAGTGGTCCGATTTGGATGAAAATTGGTACACAATATAAGTGGGGCAATAGAAGAATTTTGGCATTTAAACTGGTCCAAAAAACTGATCCGAACTGGTCCGAAATTGTAAAAA
>NW_022596857.1:0-3474 GCF_009176505.1 Sitodiplosis mosellana | reverse complement strand
GCGGGAAATGTTGCTTTTTCGGTACAAAATTTGACATATTTAAGGCGAAAAAAAAAATGTTTATCCAAACTTTGATGAAATGATAGATGATGATTTTTGTAGTTTGACACTAGACCACTCATGTGAAAAAGAAAAAAGTATTGCCCGATACAACCATGCAAAGTTACGCCATCTTTTGAAAAATCGACACGATTAATTCCCAGACCCAATAGAATTCGTGCACAAAAACGCTAACGAAAAATTTCCTTTAGGGAAAATTCTTTCGAGTCTCAATAATATGACGGCGTTACATAAGATAAATACAATTCAATGGCCAATGGACGATATATTTTTCAGTGCATACAGCATAAATGATTTGAAAGAAATGTCAGAAAAAACGTTGAACAATTTGAAAATTTCACTTGTTTCTCCAGTTGAAAAGATTGATGACGGAAATAAAAAGACAGAAATCATGACAAAATATCACAACGATCCAATTGTCGGTGGTCATGTCGGTCAGAAGAAGCTCTACGAAAAAATTCGAAGTAAATTTTACTGGAAAAATATGTCCAGAGACATCGCGAAATTTGTGAATTCATGCGAAAAATGTAGAGTAAACAAACCGAGAGACAAAACGAAGGCACCTATGACAATTACAAAAACACCGCAAAAACCATTCGATTTACTCATTATTGACACAGTGGGTCCATTGCCGAAATCAAATTATGGTAATGTTTACATACTCACAATGATTTGCGACTTATCAAAATATTTAATCACTTGCGCGATTCCAGACAAATCTGCGAAAACCGTTGCTAAAGCAATAGTGGATAATTGCATTTTGATCTTCGGAATGTTCAAAGAAATAAGATCTGATCGTGGGACTGAATACAAGAATTCTGTTCTGTCTGAACTTTGTCAACTGTTTGACATCAGTCAGGTTTTTTCGACGCCGTACAGACACGAGTCAGTCGGTAGTATCGAACGCAATCATAGATTTTTCAACGAATATATCCGCGCTTATGTGAACAATCTATCCGATTGGGAAGATTATTTGAAGTATTTCACGTTCTGTTATAACATAAGTTCTCATTCGAGTTTCGATAATAAGTATACTCCATTCGAATTAGTATTTAGTAAAAGGGCATCATTACCATCATATTTGGAAAATAGTGAAATCGATCCAATCTACAACTTTGACAATTTTGTAAAAGAAGCCAAATACCGTCTGCATACCGCGCACGGCTTCGCGCAGAAATTATTGGAAAAATCCAAATTGCGTAATAAATTTTATTACGACAAAACAATGCGAAATATTAAGGTTGAGATTGGTGACAAAGTTTACATAATGAAAGAGCCTTATGATAAGTTTAAACCACCCTACATTGGTCCATTCATTGTTAAAAACATTTCAGAACCCAATGTAGAAATTTTTGAAGAAAGTACACAAAAGTCTAGAATCGTTCACAAAAATAAAATTCAGCCAGCTCAGTAATTTCCATAGCAACACAAAATAGTTTTAATTTCATTTAATTTCATACAATTTCAATAGAATCCAGTAACACAGATGTAATTTGCAATAGAACAATAAATCTCAATAGCATGTAAGAGCAAATAATCAAAAAAAATGTTGAAAACAACAAAGAAAAACGAAAAAAAAAATTGTAAAACCCGAAACAAAAAAAATGAAATCTGTAGTCTAAAAATCTATGAATTTGAATTTAGAATTTCTTCCACTTTAAACACAAAGAAAAAGAGGAGTAGCTAACCTTTTAATCTTTAGATAAAATAACTTTTGATTTTCAGATAGAATTGTCATTGAAATAATCATTGTATCATTATGTCATTGTTTAAAGTAAAACAAATTCTTTAAAAAAAAGGGAGATGTAGCGCAACGACGCAAGCATGCCGTTGACGCAAGCACGCCGATACTATGAAATGTATCAAGAACGGTTAATAAAGTAGATTCGACACAGAGCTCAACCCAACCAGTTGTGTTTGTATTCTCACATATATAAATATTACATTCCAGCCGTACATGACACATCATAAGTAAGTCTTTTATTCTACAATACCTGGTGTGATATTATGCAATATATCCACTGCTTGTCAACAGCGGCTATCAACTGTCGGTTTTTAATTAACGCTTTTCAATTCCTGGATATTCCATATTTTTATCGAATGTACTGCGAACTTTCGGGTTATATGCGTAAACGATAGCCAACAGCTAATTCGAGACAGATAATAAATAAAAAATTAGAAGTATAAAAATAGTCAGAACATATGAAACATACCTGAATGACTGCATTAAAAGCGCAAGTGTTCGTCAATTTAACTGAAACTCCGTTTACTTTGTGTACAGTAGTTTGAGTTGATGCATTAATCAAAAAACCGATTTTTGGTTTTTTTTTCTCGCTAGACATTAGTTCCAAATGAGGCATTGGTCTTAGATATGATCGTTGACCCCGTTTTGTTTTTGCCCATTTATCTTCTTCGTTTAATATTTGCGAAACCGATGTTTCATTCTTTGGGTTTTTCTTCCCTGGATTTGCTTTTACTTTTGGCTTTGTTTTGTCTTCATTGATCTTCTGAAAATAGCATGAATAACAAATCCGTTCTTCGCCGTAGCCTTCTTCTTGTCCGGCACTATACGAGCAGCCATCAATTGCATGTATGGCTTTCATACATTTTATGCACGTATGGGCACCTCCGAGCAAATTTCCCAGTTTGCATGCGGCACAAGAATTTTGCTGTGTGATTTACATAAGTGAATCAATCGTCGCTACGCTCCTCTCTGCGAACTTTTTGCGTTATCTAAAATCGTTTTTTTACGTTAATTTGATTTTTCCATCAAATTATTCATTCAAGCACTACATGGAATGTAGTTTCAATCGAAGTATACATTTCTTTATTTTATGAAAATTATTTATCAAAATCAATAATGTTCGACTCGTATTGTATTTTTTCTTTTAAAAAAATGTAATAGAGAATGCATTTGAAAATGTTCAAATTGTTAAAAAGAAGAAACGTTAAAAATGAAAAGTACTCATTCGGTTTTTGAAAATTTGAGCATGAAGTTAATAACATTTTGTTGTGAAAAAATATTGAATTTACGTATTTCTTGGGACCTGGATATTTGTACACGATTTTGACATTTTGTACACTGATTTGACATTTTGTACACGAATCGGACATTTTGTACACGAATGTGACATTTTGTACACCGATTTTTGTACACTAATTTGACATTTTGTACACTGATTTGACATTTTGTACACGAATCGGACATTCTGTACACGAATGTGACATTTGTACACTAATTTGACATTTTGTACACCTTTTGGTCATTTTGTACACGAATTTCTGTACACGATTTTGACATTTTGTACACTGATTTGATATTTTGTACACTGATCAAACAATATGTACACGAATGGGATTTTCGTATTGTTATGGAATCAAATTCTCATTTCTCGCATTTCGAAAAATTGTACC
>NW_022596856.1:0-2998 GCF_009176505.1 Sitodiplosis mosellana | reverse complement strand
GAGTAATGAGATTTGTTCATTGAGATTCAAAAGGGAATACGTTTGAACTTTATCATTAGATTTCTACCGAAAAATTAAATGAATTTATTTTTTTCATGTGTATTTTTTACAATTTATTAGTCCAATGAATATATCATATTTTGAATTTATAAAATGTGGAAATTTAACAATTTATTAACACGGTCTTCCTAGCGTTCTCCAAATACTGTATTTAACGAAATTTAACCAGATTTAGAGATTACGAGAGATTACTTAAAATTCATGTGAGTTCGTAGTAATGACACTAGGTACACGTAGTCATGACACTAGGTACACGTAGTTACTCACAGTTCATGGCTTATGGAATGGATCGAAACTGGAATATGATATTTATCGTAAACCATCGGCTACAAATAGATACATCACTTCCGATTCACATCATTCATTCGAGCATAAAATCGCGAGTTTTCATTCAATGTTGTTTAAAGCTGTGAACGTACCACTCAAGGAAGAGAGATTCAATACAGAAATTCAACGAATCAAACAAATTGCTAACGTAAATGGATATACTAAACAGCTGATTGACGATCTTTTAAAGTCACATATAAGGAAAAAAGAGCTACGAAACCATACAACACTAAATTTAATTCGTGATGACACTAATAATGATTTAATTTGGAAGAGTTTTTCATATAATCCATCATGTTCAAGTAAATTAAAATCAGTTTTTCACAAATATGACATAAAATTGGCCGAACATAATCCTTTAAATTTAAAAAGTATAATTGGCGGATCTAAAGATAAAAATAAATTTTGCGAAAAATCGGGTATTTACAGCATTAAATGTGAAGTTTGTAATAAAGAATATATTGGCCAAAGTAAGAAGGCAATTTTGAAAAGATACAAAGAACATTGTAATCATATAAAAAATAATGAGCCTTTAAAATCAAGCGTAGCACAACATATACTAGAAACTGGCCATACAATCAGTTTAAATAGTTTAAAGTTAATAAGAAGTGTAAACAAAAGCAGCAAATTAGATGCCAATGAAGCAATTTTAATTCATAAAAATAGAGACAATTTATTGAATGGTGATGATGGGCCGATTAAAGAGCCAATTTTTAAACATTTTTTGTAGTTGAAATAATTTCAGTCACCTTTGGAAACATAGTCAAATTCATAACTTTTCAATTTTATATCCATTGCTTTTTATGTCACATGAATTTTTGAGCAAACGCTAGTTGATATTTCAAACTCACTGAGGATGGAAGCATTGCTTCCGAAATGTACATCTGAGTGTATCTCAATAAAGTGTATCATTTGTTGAATCAAAACAATTTTTCTATCAACATAATGTCTGATTTACGACTAAAATTTACGATGTTCTTTCTGTTTTTGATAAAATTTTACGTGCGCTTTGAATTTTTTATTGACTTAAATTTTTCTGTGATTATTTTTTGATTAAGCCGCAGATTCGATACTGTTCGCAGTGCAAAATGTAGTGAATTCAGGGTAGAAGCGGGTGTGAAAGGAAAAACAATATCCGTGGCACTGTTTAATTATGTTTATTTTACTATTTCATGGTTGAACTGATTACAAAATACGTCTTTATTGATTGATTGACAATTAGTGAATCCGTTTATCGTTTGGCAGCTCAACACGATATCCTCCTTGTGCGGAACGATAAGCGATCAAGCAGCCGATATGAATGTAAGCAAGCCGAATGGAAATGTATGATTGTATATTAGAAGTGTGTATAATGAATGTGTGAATGCAGAATGTCTATGTGCAGGCGCTTACGATCTCTTATTTAAATATGAATGTACGTTAACTAAACTAGCTGCCACTTCATTTTTGAAGTCTTGAATTTGTTTGTTGAGTACTTCAAAACGATTGTGAGTTAAAACAGCATTTCGTGAATTAGAATCCATTAAATTCCATTCTTCATTTATTCTTTCATTACAAGCATTCGAAACTTTAAATGGTATTATGTTGTCCAAAATTTGCAATAATCTCTTCAATTGCTTTTGAACAAGGGAGAATTTGTTGAAATATTGTATATTTTCAACAAGCTGTTCATCCAAATCCATATCATTTGCTATTTTCATACATAGCGCTTCCACAATCCCCAGTACATTTCGGTTTAGAGAACTGAAATTGATGCAAAATAAGGTTAGTTGAAACTGTGGACCAATTCTACCGGATATCAACCGTGAAAAGAATAACGTAATATAGGGAAAATATATAATTTTTAGATGTGCATATGAACTGAAGAATAAAAAGAATTACATCCGTAATTCAAGGTTCCAGGTCAAAATTCCCGAAAAAAAAAATCCCGATTCACAAAAATCCCAAAAAAAATCCCAAAAAAAAATTCCCGAAAAAAAATTCCCGAAAAAAAATTCCCGAAAAAAATTCCCGAGAAAAAATTCCCGAAACGAAATTCCCGAAGACAAAATTCCCGAAAAAAATTCCCAAAACAAAATTCTCGAAGACAAAATTCCCGAAACGAAATTCCCAAAAAAAAATCCCGAAACAAAATTCCCAAAAAAAATCCTGAAACAAAATTCCCAAAAAGAATTCCCGAAGATAAAATTCCCGAAAACCAACAAATGATGGCGGCCGGGGCATAAACAACGCTACGGCTTCGCATCGCTGTCGCCAACTGGTGCTAAATCACGTTGTTAATTTCTTCAATTGGTTTCGTAGATCCGGCATAAAAAAATTATGCCGATTTCAATTAGAGATAGTTTTTTTGCGTTTTTTTATTATTATTATTATTCTGCACCATACAGCGTTTCTTCGCCAGAGATGGTTTATTTAGCATAAATAAATCTTGTTATATTTACAATATTTGCAATGGGATAATTAATTCTATTTGACTTAACTCTCTCCAAATTCTGTTTCTCTTAAAATAATCAGCTACTCTCTGTTTTACAGTATTTGTACTTGTGTTAAAATCAATTAAATAAGTATCCCAATTCGGAATAGTAGTAATATTACATTCATCTGGTAAATT
>NW_022596855.1:0-4816 GCF_009176505.1 Sitodiplosis mosellana | reverse complement strand
TTTTAATTAAATCAAAAAATGTGGACGGAAATAATAAGCTATCTCGACAAAATGTTTAATAAGCAAGTTGAATGAACCGATTTTTTTTGTTTCTTTTTTGATGAAATTAGACAAAAGTTACCAAACCGAAATCAATTGGTCATTATTGCGATGCAACACTTGAAAACAAGAATCCAAACAATCAGACAAAAACAAAAATGTGTGTATTATTAACTATGGAAACAGCTGTAGTTCATTTATTTCGTATATTCTTTTGATGTGGTTTCGTAGTTCGCTGGACTTTTTTTAAATTGTCTGTTTCGTGCCGATTGATTTTTAGATGGTTTGTTGCGGGGTTGTGTCCCAAAATGATGGTTGTGGCGTATGCAATGGAGAAAATGCCACAGGAACATCAATCTGGTTGCAACGTTGCCGGTTCGATGAATTGATACTGTGCTCCGGGGTACAGGCTAGTGAGGATGTTTCGTTGATATACGTCCAATCTTTTGCCGTGCTGGCCTGGCCGCTGTATATTATTTTCAGATCGTCTCTTTCGGCTAGAAGTCGTTTGTATCGCTCTTGTTTTTGTCCATAGCAGACTGGATGCATATTGAATGGTATGGTTCTGTTTGCGTTCACCAAATTTATAATGAACATATCGGTTGACAAATCATTCAAGAATTCTGTTCCAACAATTTGATTTGTGATTGATTCTAGATCTGTATTCTTTGTAGTTTCACACAATTCTCCGATTTCGTAGTAAAATCCATCCTCTTCCAACTCGGGAAAATCCACATTGTTGAGAATGAATGAGACTTCAGAGCTGCATCAATTCACAATTTTTAATCACATTCGCTATCAGAATCACTATTCAATACCGATTGGATACGAAAAAAAGTCGGGTTAGCGAGTTCTATGTTGTTCCTGCGCCCCTATTATTTTGATGAAATAAATCGAGTGGGAGTGATAAAATCCACCTGTGGAGCATTTTGGGTACCTCCCGAACAAAAGTTCGATTTTGCAAGGAATTTTAAACTAACATACCGATTTAATACCAAAAAGGTGGGTTAGCGGGTGCTAGGTTGTTCCTGGCCTCTATTATTTTGATGAAATAAATCGGGTGGGCATGATAAAACCCACCTGGGTAGCCTATTTTGGGTACCTCCCGAACAAAAGTTCGATTTTTCAAGGAATTTTGAACTAACATACCGATTTAATACCCAAAAGGTGGGTTAGCGGGTGCTAGGTTGTTCCTGGCCCCTATTATTTCGATGAAATAAATCGGGTGGGCATGATAAAACCCACCTGGGCAGCCTATTTTGGGTACCTCCCGAACAAAAGTTCGATTCTTTGAAGGTTTTTCATAGGCTAGGTATCCTAGGGTACATCTGGGGTGGCTGGAAATTTAATGGTTTCCAAGTCTAACGAAGCACAAACGTTTGGTACTTGCAGAATTTCTTTTTCTATTGTGGTATTTGAGCAATCGCGCTAACAAATTTTTGCGTACAGCGTACAGCGCACAGCGTACAGGGTACGACACATCCACATTAACATAGCAAAATAACCACTGTATCGTGCTTTTTGGTGTCCAAAATGGATAGAAAATTGGTTTTTCGGAGTACCTAGGTTTTAGAGTGATTACAATACTTTTACTCACGACATGGGCGTGCGAAAAAGTAATGAAAATGGGAATCATATTCACTGATTGAATAAAGCATGTCAAATGATTTTATGGCAAAACTGTTGCAAACAGCCATTCGTCAGCATAAAGCCGAATTTTGGTTTCTTCGAACGTTTGTTTACACAATGATATCCAAACAATCAAGCAGTCTAAACGATGTTTCGAAATAAGAAAACAAACGGTTCATATTACACAGTGCAACACTAGTCATAGGTCAGAGAAACGGCTAGTCTGGGGTGATAGTATTACCATAGCCGAGTAAAACCCCAGCTGGGTTTTGAAAGTTCTGTTGGCGATTTCTTTTTATCAACTTTTCAGTTTTTTTGCTATCATGGATTTTCGGCAACTTTGACTTCTTCGATTATTGGTCCATGTATCATTCAGTATTGGTGATAGCGTATTGCTGTCTTCAGCAAATTTGTTGCTGAAAGTCCAATAAATAAATTTTATGAACGAAATATACCCGAAAAATTACATTTTATAGGTGTTATAGGGCAAAGTGACGGTTTTTCAGTCGATTTTTTCAATTTTTTCATCAAAACTCGCAAAGTATTAACTTTTTTTGGCCACAGTCTTTAACAATATTGTAGCCAACGTAAAATTGACCAACTCTTTTGAACAAAATAATCTAAAAAAACATGTTTCGTCCACCTTTTTGGCTTAAAAACCACAACCCCTGCACCACACTAACAAAACAAAGTAAAACACGAATTTGAGATGAGCGCATTCAGTGAAGTTCATTTCAATTATTTACGTCGTTAGACGCACCCATGAACGCGACAAATTGAACGCATCAACAATGTTCCGTAATGAAAGAAACATTTTTTACTTATAAAATTGATGTTTATCACGTGCTACGCTCTCACAAAAATCAATTTTGCACATTGGCTACTTGTCGTCCGATTTTTTCCGATTTTTTCACTCAAATCCTAATAAAAGTGGGAAGTACAGAATATATAGTATGTGGATCAGCCTCATTGACCGCATTGATTGGAGCTGCTCCACTTTCTGTACCGTTCTGTACTTTCCACTTTGTGTGTTCCTTCAACACATTCATTTTCAATGTGGTTGGCTTTAAGAGTCAAAGTACAATGTAAGCAAGACGAAAAATTACGAAAAACTAATGAAATTTTGTTGTTTTGATTTGCATTTCCGTGCTTTCTGATTAGTTAGTGACAAATAATAAAAGAATAACATTTTTTTTCATGGAATGATATTTATTTTCCGATTGATGATTTAATCTTTTTGTAAATAAATTCGGAGACTACGTAAGCATTTTAAACGATTTTAAAGTAAAGAGTCGTAAAGAATAAGGAATTGTGTAAATATTTGTATTTCTATTTTGTGGAATAGTTGATGAATGCGAATGAATGACTGGTTAATTGATGGATCCGTCGTTAAGGTTTGGTGAGGTTTGGTTTGGCTCCCCTACTTTACACTGGAAATAGAAACAAGTGAATGATCGTGAATGATCAATACTTTTGCTCAACACTTTCAATTGATTCAATTTGCCCATAATTTAATTTCAATTTCAGTAAAACCTGTCAATAACGGAACCTGGGAATAGTGGAAATCGTGTCAATAGTGGAAAAAAAATTTGGCCGTTGAGCTCTCCCATACAAATTGACCTGTTAATAACGGAAAACCGAAACTCCGAATAGTGGAAAAAAATGTCTTGACAAAAAAAAATTCGTCGTTTTTTTTGTTCTTTTCATTTAAAACTATATTTTTTCCTTTATCAAAACCAATGATCATCATAAAAATCCTGCAGTAGTGGAAAAAATTACATTGATTTCAGTAGGGGAAATTGGGGAATTCCGGGCCATGGGGAATTGCGGGCCATGGGGAATTGCGGGCCACCCGACTTTTCTCTGTCACTTGAATAGTTAGACAAGTCAAAATTGCTTCATTTGTCTTGTCTTAGCCAAATATCAGTTTCCTATCACCACTCGACGCGTGAACACGTGCTGTGAGCTCTTTGCAATAAGTGCATTTACAAAAATTCTAAAATATTTTTTTCTAATCATCGTTTTTGCATATTTTAAACGACCTTTTTTCGATAATAAATTCAAGTAAGTTTATTTTTTTTATGGTGTGTCATTATTCTTTCGCCTCACAAAAGGAATTTCGCATAAAGATACATTGAGTGAGTCATGTGCAACCATCTTGTAATTATGAGCATTCCCCATCCGGGCCATTTTTTCTGGGGAATTACGGGCCACTACATTTTTTACATTAGATGAGTTCAAAACGCATGTTTATTGCACAATGCACATTCAATGTTTTTTAGGCCAAATTTTGACAAAATATCAGTTAAGTGTCCTTTTTAAACATATATTTTTGTTTTTCGACAATTTCGTAGTCATCATAATACCGTTGCCACGTTATTATGCGAAGAAAGAGACAGAAATTGGAAAAATAACAACAACGAAAGGATGCAAAAACAAAACCACCAGCAACAAAGAAGCGCAAAGCCCGTGCAGTATCAACCACGCCAAAGAAGAAACAGCGCACTCAATATCTTCTAATGAAGAAGACGAAGAAGATGTTTACATCTGCATCATTTGCAAGGAAAACATGCCAAAGAAGCTCAATCGAAACAATTCCATTCATTGCGATTCATGCGACCAAGCACTTCACTTGAAATGCGCCAATATGACGACCAGCTCTTTTACATGCGCTACCTGCAAATTATCGGACTAATTTTGATCTTGATTTTACGATTTTTCAATTTCATTTCATTTAAAATAATTTCTTTTGTCATTTTGAACGATCAACAAACATTTTTCAGACTCCATCAACCGAACAAGAATGGTATGACTAGGGCTAATTAAAATATTTATTTAAATATAAAATATTTATTTACATATTTTGAGAGGTTTCGCTAATAATAAATATTATTTTTTTTTTAAATATTTCTGCATTTTTGGAAGATTTTCTTCTTAATTCAACGAAAAATTTATAAGAAAACAGATTGAAAATGGATTTCGTATCAAAAAATTCGCTCAATCATATTAAACAAGCAATCTTTATCGGTTATTGCTTATAATGTGCACGAAACAACACGAAAAGAATGATCTGGAGAGAAGTCATAACAACGACGAAAAATGGATTGATAAACAAATCAAATGTTTCGCTTGTATCTGCACTAATGTG
>NW_022596854.1:0-3324 GCF_009176505.1 Sitodiplosis mosellana | reverse complement strand
GTACTGCCAAAGAGCTTTGCAGGCAAAGTTCCGAAAGTACTAAAATAGTGCTAAAAATGTACTGTAGAATATATGACTTACGTGTGATTCATGTAAGGCTGGAATGGAATATTATATGTGAGAGAGTGAATGCAAAACACAACTGCTTGGGTTGAGCTCTGTGTACAGTCTGCTTTATTAAACCGTTCTTGATACATTTCATACTTTCGGCGTGCTTGCGTCAACGGCATGCTTGCGTCGTTGCGCTACAGTACTAAAATGTACTAAATTGCCTAAAATCTTATTGATGGCCATGAACAACTCTGAATGATGCAAGACGGTACTAATTTGTATTGAACGCACTATTTTGGACCATAGTAAACCCTAGGCACCGATTCTCAGCTAGCAAATTGATATTTCAATCGAAAAAACAGCAGTATAATCTATGGAAATTTAACTGTAACTTTTTGAAACAATCGTTCCTGGAATCTGCGTCAAGACGAATATTTAGTTATAAGCTATTGAACTTGGACAATCGTGCATTTGAAGAATTGTATATTTAAAAAAAATGTGTATTTAGGAGAACAGTGAACACAAGCGGGAGCCACAGAGTGTCGCTCCGAAGTCATTACGGCTGGCGGCTAGGCTATCCGTTCGGGAAGTGATTCATTGTTAAATTTGAAATGTAAAGAAAATTGTATAGTATTATTCAGTCTGTGATTAGACGGTGAAATAAAAAAATTAAAAAAAAAAATTGCGAGTTTATGTGTTCAAAAGATTTGTTTAATTTTTCTTTGGCTACAATTTTGTCGAAGAAAGTAAGTGAAAAAAATGTACACTGCGCGAGTTTGGTAGAAAAACTGAAAAAATTGACCTTTTTTCGGACATTTGGTGCCCTAGTACCCACCAAATGTGATTTTTTGGATAGGTTATGTTGATAAAATTTATTCATTGAACTTTCAACTACAACTTTGCTGAAGATTAATAGCTTCTATCACCCATATTAGACGAGTTATTGACCAAAAACTGAAGAGGTCAACTTTGAAAATTCCCCTGAATCTCATAAACCACCTAGGTCGATAAAAAGAAAACGCCAACAGAACTTTCAAAACCCAGCTGGAGTTTTACTCGGCTATGGTGATACTATCACCCCATACTAGCCGTTTCTCTGACCTATGACTTTTCTTTTTTTTGTTGCACTGTGTTATCAAAATGCAAAACAAAACCCAATTCAGCAACATGTCAATCGACAGCACCTTTTACTCGAAATTCGCCACAGATGTAATAGTTCTTGGCGTGATCCGAAATGATTTTTACGCATTAAAATTATTGTCGGTTCAACTCCTGGCAAGAAGAATACAAAGAGAATACAAAATCCATGAGTATCAAAAGACACTCAGTCAAAGAGAAACAAAACTCAGGACAAGGAATCCACAAACCAGGCATTAAATCTCCAAAAGAGAAACGAAGAAGAAAATTCACCTTTGATGTGTGAATAAACCCACTAACCCAACCCTTTAAACTTTTATTGAATATCAAAATACGAATAACATTATAAAGAAAAGCAAACGAAAAGTTGTTTTGGTTTGGAGAAATAAAAAATTAAGAAAAGAAAATTTAAATTTAAGGAAAGAAAAAATCATAATGAATAATAAATGAAAAGAATGTAAACTAGAAATAAGTAAAATGAAGAGAAGAAAGCAGAGCTAATAATGTATGCGGGAATTCAAGAGAGGGCGACACACGTAAAATAAGCAAAGCAAATCGAGCTGTCAAACGACAAACAGAAAAAAAGTTCTTCTCTTCTTGTACACCGACGACAGCGGATGCAAATTTACACACCGTTCCTTTGAATTAAACTGCACATATAGTCAAACCGCGCACATCGTACATAAAAAGTACATGAAATAATAGTCACATCGTACATAAAATAAAAACCGCAAAGGAATTGGAAGAGCAATTACGAGAAGAGATAGACCAAAATCGATCATACGACCAGCCGACAATTTACGTGCGATTGCAAAGAAAAGTCAAAGAAAAAAACGTACATCGCACGCCGGAGCAAAGAGCGAGGAGAATCGATTGGATTGCTTGGATTGGAGAGCCACGACAGTCACCAACCGGAGTATTCACGTCGATCCATTAATTGCAAAGGGGCCCCGAGTAGCGTAAGCGATAGTTTTAAATAAAAATTGTTGAAAACGAAATGAATTGATTTGTAATTGAATGAGAAGTAAATTGAAGAACAAAGTCAGCGATTGAACGTAAGTATGAGCTATATTTGAGGTGAGAAATCGAAGGCAAAACAAAGTTCAGACGGAACAGATCGATACATCAAATGAAAAATAATCATGAATGAGAAGTTGAAAAGAAAAACAAGAAATTTATTGCTCGCGCAAGGCGCGGCTAAACACACTCGGCGATGTGGGACGTGACTGGAAAGAAGTGGATGCTTCGGATGAAGAGGTCGATGCCCCGGACGAAGAAATCGATGCCTCAGATGAAGAAATAAAATCAGATTCAGTTTGTGTGGCAACCGTTTTCATTCTTGGAGTCTGACGGTCGCCCAAACGAATGCCACGCACAAATTCGCCCGACGAAAACTGGAAACCAACCCAGCCTCCGTCACGAATGAGACGGTTGCGTTAGAATTTGAAGAAATCCACAACCTGACGATAGTCAGGTGTGTAACCACGACAATCATAGTCCATAAACACCTTGATGTTGAGGGGATCGCGCGGTGGAGGAGAATTAACCAGTTGTTTGCGGGATTCAGACAAAAGTATAAGAAAGGGCCAAAAAGCCAGAAAGAGAAAAGAACAGAATCTTCAAATAAACAATCCATAGAATGGAAAAGGGCGGTCAGCAAAAAGCGCGCATATCATTAAATCTACTCTTCCCCAACGCAAAAATTGCCAAAGTGGCAAAACCCATCAACCCAAATCCCGCCAGAAGGGCACTCTTTATTAAAAAGAAAACAAAAACGAAGAATTAATGGGGACGCGCATCTGTACGGATGTCGTTCTTTTTCAGAACACAATCCGTGACATGCTTGGCGCGAAAAGCAGGACCAATGCCGGTCATTCCGCAAACTGGACAAGTCCAAACGTGAAGCAACTTCTTCTGCTGATCAAAAGACCAGCCCTTGTCCATCCTATTCAAAGGAGAGATAACAATCAACCTATTGCTGTACAAAGAACGAAAAGAAGAAGAATGGATAAGGGCAAAAGTAAATCCCATACAAACCCCCCCCCGCCTCTTAAAAATTTGTCAAAGTGACAAAACCCACCAACCCAAATCCCGCCAGAAAGGCACTCTTTATTAATACAAAGCAAAAACGAAGAA
>NW_022596853.1:0-6238 GCF_009176505.1 Sitodiplosis mosellana | reverse complement strand
CACAAAGAGACAAAAGAATGATTTGCCATTTATTATTTTGTATTAGTATGTTTTTTTTTCAGATAATATGTTTTAGGCATTTTGCATGCAAAGTAACTCGACTGTCCAAATAACTGTGATTTTCTTTTCAAAATTGAGTTTATGAATGAAAAAGTGATTTTGTACAAAATTGTATAAACAATAAATAAAATCTTCATCAGAACCGTGCGAGAAGATATTAGTATTACCAACCAAAAAACATTCAATTTAGTACATCTGCCAAAAAGCACGAAAATGCTTGAAGTTCTTTCCTTGAAAAATTTTTTGTATGGGATGTGTAATCGATTCCGATTGACTTCAAATTCTCAGATTCTTATTTTTTCGCCATGAATCTTAGAAAGTTTAAAGCCATTCGGAATCGATTTACAAGTACCTCCCATACGAAATTGTCGAAATTTTGACTAAAATGACCGATTTTCACTGAAAATATGCTTTTTTATGCAAAATATGAAAAAAAAAGTACGAACAACTGTACGGAAAAGTACGGGATCGCGAATGTAATTCTCTTTATATTTTCACAAAACAAGAAATTGTTTGATCTTTAGTCGATCTGTATTTTCCAGGTGGCGAATAGCTGAATAATCGGATGATTTCCTTCGATTCCCGTTTTCGATTGTCCTGTAGAAGAATTATTCCAATACATTTTTTGTCAATCTTTGACCATATCAATTTGTGTGGTCAACAATATTAGTACATAGAAGATATCATTTTGCTGCATTTGTGCAACCTTAACTGTTTGTATGTCATAGGTAGGTATCATTAGAAAAATAAACTTTCCTCAACCAGTGTCAATCACAATTACAACGTAGTTTCAACGCATACTTACTCTCTGAAAAATACCAGACTTTTTTATTTACCCACTGTCACCATCAATGTAGAATACTACAGCCCATTATTACGCTTGCATCGTCATAGTATCCTTGAACCCAAAACATATGTTATTTTTTGGGCCCTGAAGAAGAGTCGCAGATGACTTGAAATGTCTGCATTTATTTCAAATAAATTATCGATTAGAACAAAGACCGAATTGGCTTTCATTTCAAAATAAATTCTTTTCTTAATATTCTTGATTTAATGAGATAAAATGAAATTTTAGCGATAATATGGAAAACGCACACCACGGAGGACTTTCAAGCTCTTGACCAGAATAAACGCCATCCAACGATGGCATTATAATAAGTTTGACCGTATTTAGATAGTAAAGCTTAAACGAAAATTCAATGCTAGGTAAAAACTTCTTGAAAAGTGCTTGATAAACTTAATAAAAGGAATAAATTTTTCGATCTTTGACACAAACGGAACAAGTTTTTTCTCTCAGTATTAGTGATATTTTTCTCGAATCTGTGCCATAGATTTTTTACCACTACGAAGAATTTATTTCATGGAAACAAAAAGTTGGCTGTGTTGGTACGAAATGCGACAGTGACAGAATTTTTTACTTTTTTATGTGATTTGTATTGGATCGTAAGTAGTATTTCTTTACGTGTGTGTTCATTGGAATTTCAAACTAATTGAGGAGCTGTCTATATTTCTATGGAAAGTGTTACTGAGTATGGATATGATTTTGCATGAGATTCGCTTGTAATTTTTAAGGGAATACGTAGATTTGTATCAATATCATCGTATCCTACCTATAACTTATTGAGTGATGTAAAGTAAATGTGATACCGTATATCCTTGCAATGCTTGCATCAACTAACACTGTAGCTATTGAACAAAGCAACGCAACCATGGCATGTGAGCCTGAATGTAACGCAAAGGAATGAGTCATGTCGTTTGATCATTCACATTCTAATTTACATCATGTAAGCGACGGTTGATTTGTGGTTATTTTTTAACTTTGAATTTACTTTGAAACGGAATGTTTTTTGTGCATACAGCGAAGATGTGAATATTTTTAAATTTGAACAGCCATGTGCCGTAGTAACACCACTCAACCCTTCGAGAGTGAAAAATATTTACTTTTTAAATTTTTACATATTTCAAGAAGGTGATGAAAGAATAAATGTAAACATCTGATATTTTCAATGCAAAACATTTGATGTGAAACGCGAAATTAAACACACATGCACAGGTGGAATTGTAATTCCATCAATTGTTTTGACATTGTTATCTTGAAAAATGTGTGCGATAATATTTTGTGGACTTTTATTAGAATCGTCATTGTACGTGGATTGAATCATACAGTGTGTTGCCCACCGACGTGGCCACACTTGAAAAGTATATAAGAGGATACGTTCGATTCGCATGTCCATCAAACAGTTCTTTCCAATTGATACGTTCATAGTAAACTTTTAATAGTTCGAAGCTAGAAAAATGCTGAGTCGAAGTTCTTTCACACTGCTGCTCATTGGCTTGATGGTATCCGAGGTGAGTCGACAGTTTCAGTCGATTTTTTTTTAAATTTTTCATCTTTCATACTTTTCGTGGACAATTTGTGATAAATTTCTCTGAAATAATTTAAAAAAATGAAAAGTGTCCTTTTTCAAGTTCTTGAATTGAAAAAATTCTTCTATTCCAAAAAAATGTCCACCAGCCCTAATGACTTCGAAGTGGCGCTCTGCGGCCTCCGACCGTGACCACCACTATTCACTAAACATACAATTCTTCAAAAATACTGTTGTCTAAATTGAACACATTTCTACTAAATATTTGCCTTGATGCCGAGTCCAAAAACGATTGCTTCACTTTGTTAAAATTTCTACACGCTACAATAAATGGCTGATTACGAGCATAGTCCGTGCCATAAGTTTCAATTCTAACTAAATCCCTATTTCTTATATTTCTTTGGTTTCTGTTATCTAATCGTCTCGTATATACAATTCTTTCTCTGAGCACCGTACAAATCAACTTTCCTAGGAGGAGATCATAAATTAACAATACTGAGGCATTTATACGCCGCCTCCAAAGCGGTTGAATATTCAAATTATCACATCTAAATTGATACGATGGCAACCTATAATTAACATCTCTTTGGTAGATTCCTCTAAATGCCCAAATTAAAAAGTTTTTCTGAACTGATTCAACCTTGTCAATATATGACCGGTGGTATGGATGCCACACTACACTAGCATACTCTATCTTCGATCGAACCAATGCATAATATAACATTTTTGCTGATTCTATAGTGAACTTGTTTTTCAGTGTTCGCTTAATAAAACCTAATGCCCCGTGTGCGCTAGCTACTGTCGTATCAATGTGGTTGGCAAATGTGAGTTTTACGTCAAAAATGACACCCAAGTCTCGGTGTAGCTCAATTCTGTCAAATTTGTGCTGACCATTGCTTATCGTGTATTCATGTTTTTGTACGGTGATGTTCTTCGCATACGTCATGACGAAACATTTCCTCAGATTCAAGTAGAGCTTGTTGCAATTGGTCAATGGCCATCTGGAATAAGCGGGCATCGTTCGGTGACGTGATTCTCAGAATGAGTTTTAAATCATCTGCGAACAGTAAAACAAGTGCATAAGTTAATGTATCACTTTGATTCTATTTCCACAGTTCTTAATCGGGGATGTAAGCGGAGATAATGGAGATACAGCTCTGCATAGAGCTGCTTTTGCTGGTAATTTTGGACATCTTTAAAAAAAAGAATGTTTTGTTCAATTCGTTTCATTGATCTATGAATATTTTTCATATTCAGGCAAAAGGAAGGAAGTTCGAAAACTCATCGATGAAGGAGCCGACCCAAATATTAGAAATAATTTTAATGAGACACCTCTGCATCATGCTGCTAAGAACGGTTACGTTGAATACTTATTGTTATTGAATAAAAGATTGACCTGATTTTATCCCATCGATCGGTGTTATTGTTCAGGTCACAAGAGTGTCGCCGAACTTCTCCTCAACAATGGCGCCATTCTTGAGAGTGAAAATATTAGGAAAAACACACCTCTTCATCATGCTGCTCAGATGGGTAATGTTGAATAGTTATTTTCACAAAATAGAGAATCGGTTTGATCTTTTTCATCGAACTAAATTATTTCTAAGGTCACCAGAGTGTCGCCGAGTTTCTCCTCAACAAAGGCGCCAATGTGGATGCCGTGACTGATTTTAATAATACACCTCTTCATTATGCTGCTATGAATGGTAAAGTTGAATACTTGTTTTCATTAAATAAAAGATTGATTTGATCTTTTCCATCGATCTGAATTATTTTTCAGGTCACAAAAATGTCGCCGAGGTTCTCCTCAATAAAGGCGCCAGTATAGATATCACGAATCATTTTAGTAATACACCTCTTCATAATGCTGCTATGAATGGTAATGTTGAATACTTGTTTTCATTAAATGAAAGATTGATTTGATCTTTTTCATCGATCTAAATTATTTCTAAGGTCAAAAGAATGTTGCTAAACTTCTCATCGAAAAAGGAGCCGAAGTTTATTTTGTAAATAATGAGAATCAAACACCTCGTCAGTTAGCTGTTAACAATGGTACTGCTGACTAAATTAAATACCGCTTTGATCTTTTTCATTGATCTGTATTATTATTTTTCAGGTCACCGTGATACCGCTAGACTTTTCGGTTAAAGAAACCAAATTAATATTGAAGAACTATTGGAACACCACGATAGTCTCGATCACTAAACGTCAAACCAAAAACGCCACACATTTTGACGGCAACGTTTAGAACTACATTGATGGTTGTATTCAATGCAGTGTCAAAAATAGTCGTCATTGTGTTGTGTGGTGAAATAATAATAACATTTGAATTTTAAATAAATAAAAATGTTTCGATTCTACCAAATAAAATTATACAAAAACCACAAGACAAAAAAATTGCGTTTCTTTCGGTTGCACCCGTATTTAAAAAAATTGTTTTTCTTCCATTTTCAATTGAGTTGAATGAGGAAAAATTACGGTTTTATATGATATATTGGAGTTTATATCAGTGATTGCGATATCGCTCTCAGTATCTCATAGGATAACTGAACGAGATAATTCAGCTGGCTGAGATGACGCAGCGACGCATCACCCGAGTCTGTGCGATACACATACACACAATGCGCCCAGCGGTATCCTTATACACTCAGTCCCATTTAGTGACGCGCGGCATCGAATTGTGTGTGTGTGTGTGTGTGAATCACAAAGACTCGGGCGATAGACTTGGGTGATGCGTCGCTGCGTCATCTCAGCCAGCTGAATTATCTCATTCAGTTATCCTATGAGATGCTGAGAGGGATATCGCAATCACTGGTTTATATAATTAAAAAGAAAACTGGTTCGTGGCAGAATTGTTTTTTTTTTTTAATTTTGCGGACCATACTGAGAAAACGCTTGCGTTCGAACAGAAAACTACACTGAAACAGAAGTCGATTTGACATTAGCTGTCAAACCGGCAAGATGAACAAGTGCGTTTGCAAAGTGAGCGCGTTCACTCCGTGTCAGCAGGTTTTGGACGAATTTCATTTTTCAAATGATGTTGTTGTTAGTGTAATGATACCCCCGCGTATTGGAATAGATTCAATATGCTGCCAACAATGTTAATGTTGAATATTTTACTTTTCCGTACACTTTGTTAAGGGAATTGAAATGGAAAGATTTTTTCAATCTACCATTAAATTTTAAATAAAACACCTCAAAATGACTTTGCTTTTTCAAATTTCAAACATAAATCAATATGAATATTTATTTATAAACAAAATTTTGGTTCGGATGCATTTCGACATTTGTCATCCTAAGCGAGTATCAAATTACACTGAACTCAGGTCTCTGTTTGCGATTGTGAGTGAGAGAAAAAAGAAGAAAAGTATACACAGAAAGCAAAAAAATGTAACAATGTGTTGTGGTGCGAGCGCATGCCAAAAAATTAGAACAACACAAACAATAAAACTCGGTGTGAACACACACAGACACAACAAGCCTCAAAATGAGACCCATTCGATTTTGATTGGCTTCAAATTTTCTGAGATTTCATTTTTTGGTGAAAAAAATGAAATTCTGAAAGTTTCACGTTGATCGCGATACACATTTGCATAAGTTTGGTTTTTGGCCCTCAATTTTTTCTTGAAAGAACATCAGGTATGTTATAGCGAAGAATCTTGCTTTTTGACAGATGTACTAAATTGAATGTTTTCTGTGTCGCCATCTGGTTGGTGATACTAATATCTTCTCGCACTGAAAAAAAAACTTCTCTGAAAAAAAAAACACACTAATACAAAATAATAAATGGCAAATCATTCTTTTGTCTCTTTGTG
>NW_022596852.1:0-4204 GCF_009176505.1 Sitodiplosis mosellana | reverse complement strand
AACATTGTTTTTTCACCGCTCTGGAATACAATTCTTTTGTTATTAAACTTTTGAAATTTATAAACAATATTTAAATTCATTTTGCAATTACATGAAAATTTAAGTGCTTTTCTCATTGAGAATATTGAAGTTTATTCAGAAAAATTGAATTTGGACTGAAAATATAGACCATTTGTTCGTCGCTGTCAGTCACGCTATACATTGTGTTAATTTACATCGAACATAACCTCAACAACATGGGAAAGTGTAGTCGCGAAGATTGCCCAACTGAGCACGTAACTGAACCCAAGACTGTTCAATGCTACACATGTCAGCAGAATTTCCATCTTCCCTGCTTTGACATCATTTCATCAAAATCGAAGATTTTTGTGTCGAAACACATTGTTTTTGTGTGTGATGAATGCATGGATGGAGACGTACACTCGCCGCTACGAAAACACAAATCATCAAAATATACTGAGACTGTAAATGCATCGAATTGTCAAGAAACAGTGCTTCCTTCGTACATTTCAAATACAAAATTGTCTGCAATGTTAAGTGAATTATCAACAAAAATTGACGGTAATTCATCAACATTATCACAGTTGAAGGTCAATGTTGATGCTATGCATTCCACCATTTGTGTCGAAAAAAGTGATATGTTCGTTGCTTCAGCACCAGCACAAAAACAAACACAACCTGACTTAGGACAGTCAACGGCAAGAGAGGAAATGCGTGCAATGGATGCTAAAACAAAGATTGCCATAAAAAAAACGCGCATTTCAAATCAACAGGGGTTTGGTTCGGCCGTGATAATTGGTGAGAAAACACCTGCAAAACCTCCTCGCACTCGTTTGGATAAGTCGATTTACGTTTCTCGCTTGGAGACCAGTGTTACCATCGAACATATTACTTCATACATCAAACAGCGAATGCCAAATGTCGATGAGAAGCATTTTTCAATGCATTTGCTTGCCAAAAAAGATGCAGATTTGAGCGGCTTGAATGGCACGGATGAGACGATCACAATTGATGATGATGAATTATCCGGTCCAAAAAACGGGAGCAGCAGTTCAACCGAGCAGCAGTTCCATTTAAAAATCAACAGCAACAGGAAATCACTTGCAGGTAACACACAAAAATACAGTATATGCTCTCTGCAAGCGAGACGACTTGAAACTACACCAAATAATTTGAGAAATTCGATCCGCAGAAATTGTGCACATTCACTCATCACCAACTTCTTCAGTTCATCGTCTTGGAGCAAGAGCAACAACAAAACGTTACCTGTCACAAATACATCAGTTCCTGATCATCATATCATCATCAATGACACAATCAGCGAACTTGAAAACCAAATGCTGCTGCACATGATCGACCTCGATCAAACGGATTTAAATGAAAATGCCATCGACGATTTCATCAATCAACAACATTCTCAGGAAAAATTCACCAAACTGTCAATTCATCGACCTCTTCAAATTGTTGATTTATTATAACAACATTCGTTCTGTTGAAAATGAACGCAACTTCTGTATGAAGGTAGAGCTATCGCTCTACAAAGTCATTTGCCTCACTGAGACCTGGCTCACATCAACTCAATCATCAAGCGTCTACTTTCCACACACTTGTCGATGCGAACCAACAAGACGTATTTCATAAGCCATATGAAATCGAATTCGAATATTCGAAAATAAGTTCAACGCTTCGCTTAGAACCTAAATTGGTTTTCAAATACTCACGTGGAAATTATCAACGACTTTGTCAACAAATCGAGAGCATTAATTTTCAACATGAGTTTCATACGCGATGTTCATTCTGCGTTTGATTTCTTTCATCGAACTATTTCAACACTCACTGAGAACAATGTACCAAAGTTATCAGTCACCAATTACCCGAACAAGCCGAAATGGTGGAGTCGTGAGCTTCAACACAAGAAAAATCAACGTGATAAGCGATTTAAACGAAAGCCATCTGGAGTCCAAACGGATGAATACATCAAAGCGTGTCACGGATTCAACGTGTTGAACGATAGGCTACACAATGAGTACATCATGGGCATTCAAAACAACATCAAATCGAATCCAGCAGAGTTTTGGAAGTTTGCGAAAATTGGCAATAAACAAGCAACCTATCCAAATCAGATGCACCACAATAATGTCACCGCTGATTCACCAGACGACATTGTCCAGTTGTTCGCAAATTACTTCGAGTCAATTTACGTAGCTGATGATCAATCGTGGAATTTCGACGACATTTTTCGTGAGAGTGATGATGCAAATGAAATCAACGTGTCATTGGAAAGCATCGAACTAGCCATTAACTCGTTGAAATGGCATAGTGGAGCTGGACCTGATGATATATCACCGTTCGTCATAAAACAATGTGTTGACGCCATTGTATGGCCGATTTGGCTTTTGTTCCAGAAAACATTTGATGCCGGTACTATACCGTACTTGCTTAAACTGTCAGGAGTTGTGCCTGTCTTCAAAATAGGCGACAAAGATGATGTTACAAACTATCGTGTCATAGCAATCAGTTCAGTCATATTGAAAATCTTTGAAATAGCAATTAAACACCAGCTAAGCGCTATCATCGACCCACAATTATCTAATTCACAACATGGATTCAGAACTAAGTGTTCTGTCACTACAAATCTACTGAACCTGTCGATATTGGCACACGAGTCATTTCGCAAGAAATCGCAGCTTGATGTTTTTTTACGGAGATTTCAAAACTGCGTTCGACCGAGTCTGGCATCGTAAACTCATCGAAAAAATTGCTCACTTCAAAATTGGACGTAAAACTGCCAAATGGCTATGTGACTTTGTCATCGATCGATTCAATTTTGTTATGATTGGCAAATCCAAATCCAGATCATACTCGTCGCCTTCTGGTGTGCCTGCTGGAAGTGTGCTTGGCCCAATTTAAAAATAAAAATCGATTGTTCTTCAACAATCAAAAATGTGCAATGTTTACGTTATGTCGGAAAAAATCATCTATCGTCGTTAACTACACTATGGGAGATTACTTAATTGAGAGGAAGGAAGAGATTCGCGATCTCGGCGTTCTGATCGATAAGCAGCTGCACTTCGGCCATCACATCGAACAGAAAACCATGCAAGCGAGACGCATGATTTGCTGTATCAAGCATTTTTCAAACGGAAACTTTACATATGACACACAAAAAATATTGTATTTGGCTCATGTTAGGCCTATTTTAGAATTTGCTTTAGTTATATGGAGCCCATATCAGGATATTTATATTGAACATATCGAATCGATACAGAAACAATTTGTTATTTATTTGCTAGAAAATAGGAGAAATGCTACTTCATTTAGACTAACTCCATACTTTGATAGGTGTAAGCAACTTAAAATACAACCATAAGACTTGAGAAGAGAAATTGCTGATGCAATTATTGCTTATGATGTATATAAATGTAATATCAATGACGAATTTATTAGTTCGAAATTTGTGAGGCTTGAACAACGTCGTAAATTAAGAAATAACAGAACACTTAGTGAACCTCTATTTGATACCGATTATTTACGTCAACAACCGATTGCTCGTATGATTCGTTGCATAGACAATTATAACACTTGTAAATACTGCTGGAACTAGAGACTCATTTAAGTCGAATATTGCAAAATTCTTGTCAATCCAAAGAGAAAATGTAAATACAAACAACTGATGTATTTTTATTGTAAAAATCATATTCAGCCAGTTTTTTTTGGCGGTGAAATAAAATTCAATTCAATATTTGCACGTGTCCTCATTGCTTGTTATTTACTATCCATTTCTTTCAACTGTTTTTGTTTCGAATGAGGGTTTTTATGCGGTGAGAAATTCGTTTCTTGCCGCCTTTTTTTCCTGTCATTCCATTTCAAAGATAAATAGACAATATGCGAGTATATGAGAAAAGTGCATTTCATTTTATTTTCCATTGATCGTTGCGCAGTTATACAATTATCGTGGTTAGGTAGGGTTGTTGCCAAGCTCATAAGTACTATATACATGTAATTTAACCACTGATTTGTGCAAAGAAATCGAACGAAAATGTGTGAAATGACGAGAAAACGTGTTTTTTTATGCAAATGTATTACATGATTTCGAGGATAAAAATGGGATTGGCCCAAACCGCCAGTTTATAGGCGGAATGCGAACCATTTTTGTGTTCCTGAAGAGATAGGAGACAGATACTTCATGCAATGTTCTAAAACA
>NW_022596851.1:0-3771 GCF_009176505.1 Sitodiplosis mosellana | reverse complement strand
ATTGCGTTGAATCGAAATGTAGGCTTGAAAATAAAAAGTTGATACGCATGGTTCTGAAACGTGCTTTCGCCTTGAATATCACCGTAGAAAAGAATGTCCATCCACAAAATCAGCATGTGATTGTGTGAGTGCAGATCGATTCGTGAGCGTGAGCTTGTATTAGAAGGGCTCACTCAAACGTCACTTGTCAACATTTCTGTGTGGCGATTGAGGTGTCAATGATTTTGATTCAACTCATCGAGACGTCACTAGAATTGAATGAAAGAATGCAATTTCAAATTCGTTTTACAAATTGTTTATTGAAAGCAAAATGTTCCATTTTTTTTTTGTTACAAATTGAAATGTTTGGAAAATGAGACTTTAACCGATCAAAAACAAAATAGAAATTTAATAAATGATGATGAAAATTCGAAAATTTTGATGAAAAATTATATCGTTTTAACTCGATTTCCGAGTAACAGATTTTAAATGTGCTTGATATTGATTGAAATATCAAAAGAAAAAATTCTAAGAATTTCTTGTGACATGTTAAAATTGCTGATTGCCTGGTTTCAAGCGAAATATTCGAAAGTCGACAGCAGTGACGACACCACATCTCAATTCGAAACGTCAACAAGATTATTATTGTGCTTACTTCTGTTTCATTGTCCTATATTAACACATATCTGAGCATCGACCGTCGACGCAACACGTTCACCTCAACATAAAACATATTTTCATTTGTTCTCTTCGCCAATTTGAAAGCGCTTTGTCGCTGATTCATCAAAGTAACATTTTCATAATTACGAAGTATTTCACAACTTTAATTGTTGACCAAAGCTTTGGTTCACCAGAAATATTCACAATCAGTTGCTAGACAAAAGGTAAATTTTAATCTGATTGGAATTATTCATATTTGAGTTTGTGTTTGACATGTCTAATGAGAAATAAATCTTAATGATATCTCTGAATTACAGCACAATGGATGCAGAGATCACTTCAGCGCACCCGATTATTTGTGTTTTTTTTTCTTCGTTAAATACTTTACCATTTTGGTCAAAAAAACTTTGTTTCAATATTTTGTGTAACATAACAAAGAACAGTTTTTGAAAAACCACATTTATATTAGTAAAATATGAAGAAAAAATCCCCAAAAGTAGAAATTGCGTAATATTGCGAAATTGAGACAATGCGCGTAATTACTAGGTGCATATGACCACACAATGCGAATACCGGGGGCAGAAAATGTAAGCTCATCTTCGTTATGTTACACAAAATATTATTTTTTTAAAATCCTGGCCAAAAAGCTAAAGTAGAACGAAAAAATACCAAAAATACTCGGGTGCGCTGTAGCGCACTTGAGTGCTCTAAAGTCATCTCTGAATGGATGATGGCCATTTGCGGCCGCCCGATAAAGGTGGTTCATCTCCGAATGAAACTCCGCTTCAAGATAATAACGAATGCATTTTGAATGGAATTGAAATAAAACAAGAACCAACCACCGTCAAGTTAGAGCCCGCAGATACAGCCGACGTGGTGACGGTGTCAGCATCGGAACGCTCCGCGAGTAGGTCATCTGTCAATTCAATTGATGGTGACCAAATGGATTTCATCGACGTTTGTGATTTGGATGAAATTAAACCAGAGGTGAAGAAGGAGAAGATCGACAAAAATGCGCAAAAAGATTTAGCTGAAAATCGTGGGAAAAAAAGAAATGGGCTACCATCGTAAAGCGATGCAAGGGACTGCTTGAATCAATCGAAGGCAAAACGAAGCCCACTTGGCAGTACAATGGGGAAGAATAATGTAGCCGCATCAAGAAACAAACCTAAAACTGCCATTCGCAATAACCAGAAAAAGTGGACTGCATCGAAAGGAAACGGCATACAGCACAAATGTTCATCGTGCCATTATACCACTATATACGCAAGCTGTTTTAAAAACCACATGCGCCGACACACTGGTGAAAAGCCGTTTCCATGCACGCATTGCGCAAAACGATTCAGACAGAAATCACATCTTCAATCGCACATGCAAACGCACGTCAGCGAGTTCCTGTTCAGTTGCTCGAATTGCTTAAAAGGTTTTGCTCAATGTGATGAGGCAGTCGAGCACGAAATCAAATGCACGATTCGACGCTTCGATTGTCACTTATGCAAGGAATACTCCACTTTGTGGAAGACACGTTTGGAATATCATATGTGTGTGCACCATACTGGCGAAAGATCATTTGGGTGTGATGATTGTTCGATAAAGTTCACTGAACAATGCCAATTGAAACGTCACTTGAAAAGTCACACCAAAACTCATCCGATGAAGTTCAAGTGTTCCGTTTGCTATCGATACTTCTCCCAACGAATCAAAAAAGATGAACATGAGGCGAAGTGCAAGCGTCGAGGCTTTGAATGTTACTTGTGCCAGAAATTGACCAGTCATGTTCACACCAATTTGAAGATGCATATGCGAATCCACACGGGCAATCGACCATTCCAATGTAAAGTGTGCTACAAAGCATTCTCACAATAACAGCAACTTAAACGACATCAAAATCGTATCCACAAATAACGTGTGATGGAAATGAAAATGTTATTCATTTTGTGACTAATGGTCTTCAAATTCCTTCTTGATTAAGTTACTGATACCTACCTAATGAAAATATTTAAAAAAAAACAAAAGAAATAAAATTTTTTTTATTTGGGTGTAAAATTCTTGTATCAAATTCTCATCAAAAGACTATATAGGTTCATGAAAATCGAACGACTGTTGGGTAAAGTATAGAACGTTGATCAAAGTGAGTATCAGAATGCCAATTAGTTTTAAGCTGATGTGTTAAGCTTCCAAATCTATATTCAAACAAGCCAGTACTATTAATCTGGAGTTCAACTGAATCAAAGTATAAAATCGGAAGAGATTTGCTGATCCGTAAAAATGCAACTAGAGAGAATAATATCTCTTTTTTTTATCAAACTTTCAGAGTTCAAAATGCAAAGTCCTAGTAAAAGAACAGTCACTTCTTGATTAAAAAACGGAAATTCTTCACAAAGTAGTTCCGAACTTACAATGTCTATGGAACGATGTGATATGTGGCGCAACTAGGTGATGGCCGCAGAAGTTTTGTCAAAATTCATACACAACCAACTTGACATTCAGTTACATAGTTCATCTAACCCATAGTACATCCATCCATGGGCTAGGTGCACCAGCGTGAAAAAATATGACAGTATATGATTAATACACAGCACATTGTGAGTTCGGTAGTTCATGGCATAGATTTTTATAGCATTTATAGTTCAGTTTATGCAGAAAATCCGTATTGTCCATTAAATCATTTAACGATTCCCAACGTATCGAAATGGAAAGTCAAAGTAGCATTCCATTGAATAATAAATGTATTGATTCGACAAAAAGAGTTCTCTTCAAACGAATTCAAGTTTGGGTGTCATAATGGTCATTGGTTAATGGTCATAAATCATCAAACAAATCAAATTCCAAAGTGGGAGTTATCATAAAATACCTCAGTTTTACATTTAGCTTGATGTATGAAAAAAAAAATCGTTGATATTTTTCCTTGCTTTGATTTAAATGTTGACAAGAGGTTTCATTCAGCACGTACTTCCACCACTGGCTTCACTTCCAGTGACTGGAACGGAGTGTCAATGGAGCGCTATGACAACGAAATGTCAAAAGTCGGTTTGTACCATCTGTCAACGTATTTGAAAGAACGTGCATGGAGAGTGAACAGAAGTTTTTTTTTATTCCAGAACAATGTTTTTATTGACATAAATAAAATAT
>NW_022596850.1:0-14869 GCF_009176505.1 Sitodiplosis mosellana | reverse complement strand
AATATTGAAAGCATAAATTTAGGAGTTAAATTTATATGCTTTCAACACTCTTGAGCTCATCGTTGAGCAGCTTGCTGTCCTCCCCGTTGAATGCGACATATATGGTGTCGTTGTGAAACAGCCTGACTGAGTCCGTCTGGGTCAAGGCATCGTTTACAAATACACCGTTTGCTGAATGGTCGATGATGTGTATGTTATTGTGCCTATCCAAATTGATACTGCAGTGCTTGTAGTCACAGAACTTTGAATCAATGTGTTTATACAATACAAATATGGAATGTAATCTTTAATAATATTTAATATTGCTTTTCGGCCTTTTGAAAGATTAAAATTTGTCCAATCCATTTTTCCTAGCTCTAAATAGATATGTCGTGCTAAATGTTGTTTAAATTTTCTGGTTTCACACTTTTTATTGATTTCACGCAGCATTACTTTTCTTGTTGAGTCAATGTTCACGTCTTCCGTATAGTAGTTAGCCTCGAAAATATCGAAATTTGATTCCAATTGAATCTCAAGCCACGTGTAAAAACTGAGTTTAATTTCGATAAAGAATATAGATCTCGCATGAAAACCTAATGCGAGCTGATTACTATTGCGGAAACATTTGCCGAGATGATGGACGTAATTGTTCCAATATCCATACGATGTTCGAATAAACTCATAATAGCTAGCCATAACCTTTCTAAAACTGCTTCTTCTATTTTTGATTTTAATTCATTTGAAACAAATAAAAATCTCCGCACATAAAATTGTATCTAACATTCCAAACAAAAATATTACCTCACTTCAAATTCGCACGAAAATAACGGGCCAGATGGGGCAAAAAGTGTTTGTTAGAAATAAAACACTTGGAATTTTTTTTGTGGTTTGGTGGTTGTTTAGTCCAACACTTTAATCTTGATGTATGCATCATCTTTCAACTTCGATTCCGTTGTATATAATTGATAATTGGCATCTCTTTCCCTGATGGCATCTAGAGCACGATCGGTTGCTTCCTTCAAATCTTTCTCATCTTTCACATGAGTGGCCATATGTTATTCAATCCATAACTTCTGCTCCTCAAGCGTTCGCGTTAAAATGCCGTCAGAGAGCATGTCTTCTCTGGCGTCAACTTCTTTGAGAAAGGTTTTCTGGCTGTTTTTCAATTCAGTTGCTTGTGTTGTTGTAAGTTTAGTGACGTCGAGTGAACGAAATTGAGTTTTCCAACTCTCATGATAATCAAGGAGGGACTTTTTCTTGTCAGTCAAAGTCTTTTTCGTATTATTTTTGACGAATGCAGCCGTTATCTCATCAATATCCCTTTGCAGCAGTACAGCAATTGATTTCAAACTCATGAAAAACACATGGAAGCTTCTAGTTCTCCCAATCGCTGTCACTCCACCTTGGACTTATATCTCCCACTGGTTCACTGCTTCCACTGGGATTTGTTTCTATAACTGGTTTTTGATTATTTTGAGGACGGTGATTCCTGTGTCCCTTCTCGTTATTTTCCCTTGAGTAGCACAATAAGTAGTGATGTGGTCCTCTGCATACAACACATCCTTGATTCCTTAATTGGCAACCACTTTTGTGGTGGTCTCCAAAACACAGCATGTACGCGTTTTTCCTCCTTACCACTTCAGTTTTCCTTGCAGCTGTCATCGGTAAAAACTCTGTGCAACTTTCTACTTTATGCGCCCCGTTGCACAGAATACACATTCCCTTTGGCACCTGAGTCTGCGTTTTCTTAAGCACAAGTGCTGATATATGCCGATCCATGGTCTCCAAATCTGCTTCGGCAGTGTTGAATTTGCATTCCAAAGCTAAGAGCCGTTGTTCCATATGAGTGTTGTGCCTTGGCATTGGATTGTGCTTACTTTCCAACACCTTCATACGTTGTTCCAAACCGTTTATCTTCCCTATCATGTTAGCATGGTACTCAGAAAGCATGCTCTGTATTTCCTTCATCTTGCCCATCACTGTTTGTTTCCCCGATTGCCCATTGGCCTGCCCATTTTGTTTATTACAATTACCAGATTTGGTGTTCTGTTGTGAACATCTAGGATAGGGAGTAAACCTCGATATTGAAGGGAATGGTTCAGTGCTCCCGCCTTTGGAACCCAACGTGGAAGATTTTGGAAATTAAAGTTCTATTCAAGGAATTTTTTTGTCCATAACTTTACAAACGTAACCAAAAATACGCTTAACACAATCATTCTCAAAACGAATCTTTACCGATCCGTGATTGTTTGAATGGTCTTCTTTTATTTTGAGTGAAGATAAAAAAACTCTCACTATCAGCAATATTAAATCAAAAGGTGTTTAATGATTGAAACTCAATGGTTTGGTGCTGATTTTTACACTGAAGTTTTATTCCATTTTAATCAGTATTTATACAAAATTTTTAAATACAAATAATCCCTTCCTTTGGCCCTCGATATAATAATCTTATCCATAAAAACCCTAATTTCTCTTTACCTTTGATGCTTATACCAAAAAAGTTTAATGGTTGAACAATTGCATTAACGGTACTTGGTTGAATGATTTTTATATAAAAAGTGATAACGCTTGAATAATTTCATAGAATGCTAATACAATTGATTATATTTAAGTAATTGAAATTGAAAGCTTGAGTTTAATCTTTGGAAATATACATTTAGGCGTTTCTCGGTAAACTTGAAGTAAGAAACTTTAATCTTGGAAATGAAACTTTAGGCGATTTCCAACATACTGACCCCCCAAAAGAATATATTTTTTTTGGTTTTTTTTTTTTTTATTATTATTATTTTTTTTTATTCTATATTTTCATCCTTAGCTGATAATAATAATCCTAATTTTGTGATAGGTCTTTTGTAAACTCCCTTGCTAGTTTTAACAATAATCGACCGTACTAACTCATCCTTTCCTGGTAATACTTCTTGAATTCTTCCCAAAGTCCATTTTAGGGGAGGAAGATTATCTTCTTTAATAATAACCATGTCTCCTACCATTATATTTTCTTTTGGTGTATTCCATTTAGAACGATTAATCAAAGCACTTATGTATTCATCTTTCCAGCGTTCCCAAAAATGTTGAATCATTTTTTGTAAATGATTCCAACGATCCAATCGATTTGTTGGTATTAACTTGAAATCTTGATCATCCGGTATTCTGATCAATGCTTCTCCAATTAAAAAATGTCCCGGTGTTAATGCATTGAGCGAAGTTGGATCATCGTTTAATGCACAAATTGGTCTTGAATTGACACAAGCTTCTACTTGACACAATACTGTTGCATATTCTTCAAATGTTAAAGTAGTTTCTCCTATAACTCGTAATAAATGATGCTTAGTTGATTTTACAGCCGCCTCATAAATTCCTCCTTGATTAGGTGCTGCTGGAATCATAAAGGTCCATTTAAATCTAAATTCTTCAGAAATGTTGTTAGATGTTTTTTCAAGTTCTTCAGAAATTGCTTTTAAATAATTGTTTGCTCCTACAAAATTTGATCCATTATCAGATATTATGTACTGACTTTAAAGTATTGAAAATATTTTGTTTGTATATATAATATAAAGTATTGTGAATATTTTGTATATTTTGTTTGAGAATATCCTATACAAGCTTCAATTAGTTAGAGTAGTTTTACAACAATTATTATTTATTCATTTATTATTTATTTTATTTTGTATTTTTTATACTTATTTTTACATGACAATACCTGCTACCACACGAGGCTAACCTAAACACGAAAACCAAAACATAAAAACCTATAATATCTACCTAAAACTAAATATCTACCTAAAACTAATTATCTAACTATCTATCTAACAAACTTACTTACTGTATCCTAAATTTACTGTATCCTAAAACTGTATTCACCTAGTCAGCCAGTATTTGGCAGTGAAATAAATTCAATTCAATTCAATGTGTTTTATTATTCCTCTCCTTGAAATCATTCGTTTTAAAGCAGCGATAAATGCTTGTGTGGTTGCATCACTAACTAATTCCAAATGTATTGCTCTTGTTACTAAACAAACAAATACAGCAATCCATGCCTTTGTTAATTTTGGTAATCTTCCCAATGCTGATCTAATAATGACTGGTCCAGCATAATCTATGCCAACATTAAGAAATGCTCTTGCTGGAGTTGTTCTATAATTTGGCAAAGATGCCATCAACTGATCTGACGTCTTCATACGCATTTTGAAGCAGATTGGACATTTAGATATTATACTTTTTACTAATTTTCTTGCTCCTATAATCCAATACTTTGATCGTAAATATTGTAGTGTTAATTGATTTCCTCCATGTTTAGTTTTCAAATGTGCATCCCTAATCAATAATGATGAAAGATTACTTTCTTTAGCTATAACAATTGGAAATTGTTCGTCTTTAGTTAAATTCTGGCTTTGAATTCGGCCGTTAATTCGTAAACAGTGATCTTTACTGTCCCAGATTAAAAGTAAATTACCGAAAGTTATCGTTTTGTTATTTTTAGCTAAATTTATTTCGTTTTCTTAAGTATTCTTCTGATCTATTTCTATTAATTTCTTTTTGGCAATTGTTAATTCTTCCCAAGATAAAGTTCCTAAATTCTTTTCTTTAGGATGTTTAAAATTGTGAATTGCTCGTATGATCGTTGCAGTTACTCGTTCTAACCTTTTCCATTCTCCATATGATTTTATTAAAGGAAATTCCTTTTGTCTGTCAGAATTAAATTTGAACCATTTCCCTTTGGTTAATTTATCTTTTAAATGTATTACTACGTGTATATTCTTTGCTTCTTTTTTAATTTCTGGGTCTTCAGAATACCTCTTTTGATTGTTTGGAGATATAACTAAAACAGGCCATGTTAACTGATCTAATTTTAACCAATTGGGGCCCTTCCACCATTTTCCTTCCTTTTGTAATTCTAAAACACTGGTACCTCTTGAAATTAAATCAGCTGGATTTTCTACTCCTTGAACCCAATTCCATTTTATTTTGTGAGTTTCATTTTTTATTTGAATATTTGCAACTCGATTTGCAACATAAGTTTTTAGTGTTGTTGATGGTCAGTGGCTTTTTTTGGTGCGCTCGCGCCCGTGTGCAAAATTTTTTACGCTCCTTTTGAATTTTAACAGAAAATTCTATATTCCTTGTTTACATACATTACAAAGAATAAGCAAATGTTGGTCGAAAAGAAACAAGATCTGAAAGGAAGAGTGAAATGAAATACGGTGTGTTTAGCTTAGCAGCGTGAAAACTGAATAATTTATTAAACCTTCTTACTGTCTACGCAGTTTTAATGTCAAACTAAATCAAATTCTTAATCGAAATTGCATTTTCTAGCTTTGAGGTGGGCAAATTCATCAATAATTTGATCGTAATTCAATGTTTTTGCTACATCCTGTTCAATAGAAATTATCGCTAAATTGCTGAGTCGTTCCTGCAGCATTGTGCTTCGTAAGTACGTTTTGGTCAACTTCAATTTCGAAAAGGTGCGTTCTCCTGTTGCAACGCTTACAGGAAGCGTCAGGAGGATCTTGTAGGCAATGACCGCATTTGGTAGTGAGTTTTCTAATCTCTTTTTTGCGATTTCATTCAAAATGTCGATGGTATGTTCAATTTGGTGGCTTTCCATTATTTTGCCAACTATGCGCAGTTCGTTACATAATTCCTCGGCATCGATATCGGATTCGTTGTTGTGAGTCAGAGTTTCTTTCAAAAGTTTGCAATGCGTAATCAATTCGCCACTTGAATAGAGTGCGTTGAACTCCTTATACTCATAAAGAAACGCGTACAATTTGCTGTGTGAATTAATCACTTTGAATCGATCCTCAATCGATTCGGATGCAACGTCGACAATAAAATCAAAAAAGTTTTCTTTGAACAATTTTTCCGGATCTGTCTCGTTTCGGCGAGGTCTTCCTCTTCGGGTTTGTTCGAAATTCGCCGGAATTTCCAATTCATCGGCAATTTCGGTGGCTTCTGTAATAGCACGTTCATATCCGTTTTCTTTGTATTCAGCTAAAAACTGACTAATATCAGATAAGAGAGTTTCAACGCCGCTTAAATTCATTACAATACGTTGCATCAGTTTTGATACGCGGTCAAAATTTTCCAATATTGCGTGCCATATACAGACCGAACAAATGAATTTAAAATCAATGAAGTTTATTATGCATTCCGCCTCGTACCGTACAGATGGTTCAAATGACTCAGAATTGCTGATTTCATCGAGTGTTGCAAGGATTTTATTGAGATTTCTACGAAGCAGCTTAATTGCATTTAATCGCGCCGACCAACGTGTTGTACTTAATGCTTTTGGCACCAAATCATGAATAGATGTGCAATGCTTCTTCAAAATATCCCAACGAGTAGTTGATGCTGAAAGAAAAGTGTAAATCTTCTGTACCGTAGCAAAGAAAGCACAAACTTCAATAGAGGCTGATGCAGCGTCATTCAATGACAAGTTCAATGTATGATTTGAGCATGGGATAAATACAGCCGACGGATTTATACTTTGAATTTGCGCTTGTACACCGATGTGCTTGCCTTTCATATTCGATCCGTTGTCGTATCCCTGACCTCGCATATTTTTGATTTTGATTTTGTGTTTATTTAGATTGTTAACAGCGATATCGGCCATCGCCTTTCCAGTCGTTTCGCTGACATCAACAAACTCGATAAAACTCTCTTTGATTTGAAAAAATCGCTTGTCGACATCAAAGTGTACATATCGAATAACAAACGTCATCTGCTCCTGACGACTCACGTCTGATGTGCAATCCAAAATCAACGAATAATACTTGCTTTCAATGATTTGGTCGATTATGTGTTGTCGCACTTTATTTCCAACGATGGTGATGAGTTCATTCTGTGTTGCGGGGCCTAGATATTTATTTCGAGAGCTACTTTCTAAATGATTTTTCATCACCAAATCAAATTCACCAATAGTTTGAGCCAGTTCATAAAAGTTGCCACTCGTATTGTCCGTTCCGGCAAATGCAATATTTTGTCGTGCCAAAAACATTGTCATTGCAACAAATCGTTCAAACACCTGCTTCAATTGCTTCTTTCTATCCAACAAACTCTTTTCCAATTGACATTCAATCGTAGTGTTATTCGATAATCTGTTGAATTGCTCCTTCCAAATACAGAAATTATCCAAATGACTTGCTGAAGTTTCATGACGTTGAATTGCTTGCGACAAATGTCTCCAATCTGAAAAGCCTTGACTTGCGTTGAACGGATTGAGTTGTGCATTTGAATTGAAAAGTAAACAGCAAAAACAATGAACTGAATCAAGCTGCCTTGAATAAATCAACCATTCCCGTTTAACTCTTTCGTTGTTCGTGAGCGTTTTAGAATAATAATTTGAGGAAAATGTACGCCCATTCGTAATCGGAAATTTCATATCAATTTGATTTGGGCCTGTTTGAATAATACGCGTTCTCAGATTCTCTGACAATGTTGATGGAAAATTGGCCACGTCAGATATATCAATTTCCAAATCTAATCGAAAAAACATAACAATTGGATAAGTCAGTTGCCAATTGTACTTTGGAAAGGCAAAAATTGTTTCGCAAGTATAATAATGACCTGCAATCAATACCGATGCACCTAAAGATGGCGATATTTCTTCGACTTCCATCTTTTCTGTTGCTTCATTTTCCTCTGATAAACCACTTTCCATCTCTTCTGATAGATCTTTTGTATCGGACGCATTGCTATCAGTTGCTGATGGTATTTTCTCAAAGGTGCTAGCATCTTCAAAACGAAATGAATTAACAATGGCACAATTTCAAAATCACTGAAACACAAACCTTGGCTCCGAAAATAACAATCGATCTTCCGCGTTTTTTTTACACAGCAAAACATTTGAGTGCAAAGTGTACTCTTGAGTTAGGTTAATATAGCGGTTTCAACTATTTTTGGAGAATTTACACCGAATTTTGGGTAAAATGAGTTGTTTTCTATGCGTCTGTCCGAATGGCTACTGTTCATGTACGCACTAATACATTGGCACGCACTGGTGCCGAGTCTGTGAGCTTGTATGTATTGTAAATTTTGTACTCAACGGGTTATACAATATATACAAACTCACAGACTTGGCACCAGTGCATGCCAATGTATTAGTGCGTACATGAACAGTAGCCATTCGGACAGACGCATAGAAAACAACTCATTTTACCCAAAATTCGGTGTAAATTCTCCTAAAATAGTTGAAACCGCTATATTAACCTAACTCAAGAGTACACTTTACACTCAAATGTTTTGCTGTGTACGCAATCAGCCTCTTTAGCTTCTTTCTCTTCGCGCCTTTTCTTGAAGTCATACCCTGATGGTTTTTTATTCATGGTATTTTATTCGGTTGAAATTTCACTCAAATTTTTATTTATTCGCACGAAATATATTTGATATAGACACAATAGAATGAAATCAGTGCTCAATTAGACACTTGTCGAACGAATGATTCGTGCTCTGTATAATGCGACGAAATCGCAATGCGCTTATACCGATATCGAACACAGAAAAAAAGATTTGTCATCATTTTTTTAATATTTGCAGCACTTTCAGTCTACTTGTATACAAGCAAGTGTTTTGTTCGTGTGGCGTGATTCATACTTCTTCAGAACGATATCGAACTGAGTTTCAATGTTTATATTCGCTTTAATCAGCTGTTGTGAAAACACGTTGCCATTTTGAGTGTTAAACAAAAAAAACAATTTTTCGATGTTTAGTTAATTTCAATCGCTTATGTCGATACCAGCGATGACAACAAAACGTCGTAATCTCGCGCTTTTTTCCAAAAAAAAATCGCATCGCTCGTGCGCCTTCGGCGCTCTCGCGCCTTTTCATTTTTAAAAAAATGCATAGCTCGTGCGCCTTCGGCGCCCTCGCGCCCGTGTGGTATTTTTCTCAAGCCCTATCCATCTATTTATTGAGATTGCGCTAATGTTTTCTAGATCCTTATTAAATTGCTTCCATCTCTCCTGTAAAACTCCTTCAAATTTTTCGTCCCAGTCATACTTGTCTTTCCACAGATCCTGAATTATGATTTTACCCTTCATTACGATGGGACCCAAATATCCATTTGGGTCGTATAATTGACTAATTTTTGACAAGATTTTTCGTTTGGTCCAAATTGTATTTTCTTCTAACTGGCTCTGCTTGAGTTTATAGAAAAATTTGTCTTTTTTTAGATTCCAAAACAGCCCTAGCACAGATCCATTTTCTTGATCAGTCAATTCTCTGTCTTCAAATATCCCATTCATTTTCCACTTTGTGATGTTGAATCCGCCGGTTTTTAAAATTGAAATGATTTCTTGCTTTATAGACCCTGCTTCTTGCAAGTCATCGGCTCCTGTTAATAAGTCGTCAACATAAAAACATGTCTTAATAATATTAGCTCCCCTAGGATTCTGTATTGTATTGTCGTTAGCACATTGTACTAGTGCTCGAATGGCACAGTGCGGTGCGCACGTTTGGCCATATGTTACTGTTTTCAATCGGAAGGTTTTAATTGGGTTTTTTTCATTTGACCTCCAAAGAATCTTTTGAAACTTTTGGTCGTCATGGTGTATCAAAACCTGCCTATACATTTTCTCTATGTCTGCCGTAATTCCGAATTTGAATTCGAAAATTCATAAGGGTTATGAATAAATCATTTTGTAGCTTTTCACCAATCATTTGTGTTTCATTCAACGATACACCAGTAGTAGTTTTTTGAGAAGCGTTAAAAACTACTCGGAACTTTGAAGCAGATAAAATTCCATGATGAGGTGTATAATAACCATCTTCTTCCCTTTCCCAAATTTCTTCCATGTGTCCCAAAGTTTCATACTCAGACATAAATGCTTTGTATTTTTCAGCAAATTCAGAATTTCTTTTCATTTTCCCTTCCATTGCAAAAAATTGATGTAATGCTACTTTTTTAGATTTACCTAAATTGTGAATCTTCTCATTGAAAGGCATTCGAACAATATATTTCCCCTTGTTATCTCGTGAATGTTGATTTTTAAATATTTCTTCACATTTTTCTTCTTCTTTAGTACGTTTGGTTACAATAGGTATTTCTTCAATTTCCCAAAGTTTTTTAATTTGATTCATTAAATTGTTGTGTTCCTCAGTTTTTAATATAGAACCAATGAATTTGCTGGCTTCTAATTTCGTATTTCCATTTTGAAGTATAATGTATCCTAATTTTGAGTTATGTGCTATTGTAGATTGATCTTTTGTTTTTATAATGCCAGATTTTATTATTTTAATCCAAATTCCAACTCCCAATAACGCATGTATTGTACCTGGCATATTGTAATTTTCGTCCGCTAAAAGTTTATTAATTGTAAACCATTTTGGTACAGCAGTACATGGTGAATATGAAGTTATGTGTTTAACAACATAAAATTTTTCATATAAAATTTCTTGATTTTTAAGTGTAATAGTCAACCAAATTTCTCCAAAAGAAGATCCTAAATTATTTCCTCCTATTCCAGTAAATGTAGTTTTATTTAGAATTGGTTTTTTTCCAATCTGATTGATAGTGGTTTCAGAAATTAAATTTACTTGGGATCCATTGTCACATAAGGCTCTTATAGTGATTTGTTGATTGTTGTTTCCCTTGATTTTTATTTTAGCAGTTCCTAGAATGATGTTTTCGTCATTGTTTGTTGATTCGTAATGGTGAATGTTTTTATTTATTTGGTTTGAGTTTTCTCGTTCTTCATGGGAATTTGTTGATTTTGTGATTGATTTTGTTTTGGTCTCCCTGTTTGATGAAAATTTTGATTTCTTTTTTTGTCATCATTTTCCTTTTTATAACATAATAAAACATTATGAGGTCCACTGCAATATGGACAATCCTTTGAATTGCAATCACCAATCTGGTGTTTTAACAGGTATTTGAAGCACATTTTCAAATCACGTATGATTTCTGTTCGTACCTTTGCGCATTCTGAACGAATTCTATCGCAGTTCCAGATTCGATGGTTATTACCGCAAAGTGGGCATTCTAAGTTTCGCTGTGGTTTTTCTTCATTAATTTGGAAGACTTTTCTTGGAAATCTTCGACATGCTTCACCTTTCAAAAGTTGACTTAACTTTTCTCCTTGGGTTGGTTGTAGTTCTACGGCTCTTGTTTCTAGAAATTCTAAAAGTTCTGAAATTTTAATTGAATCTCGTTTACCAATGTGTTGTTTCCAATCTTGTCTAGTTTCTTCATCAAGTTTTGTTATAATAATTAAAGTGATGAATGGATCCCAGTTTTCGACCTCAACGTTTAGTGTTGGCAACGCACGGAGCATTTGGTTGGTGCCATCGATGATTGCGCGAATTTTGTTAAATGTCGGTTTAAAGGTGATCGCTGTAATTTCTAGAAATCGGCGTATGTACTCCTGAATCATATCATCCTTCCTATCGTATCGTTTTTTCAGATCAGTCCAGGCTGATTGGTAGTTACTTCCAGTAAGTTGATATCCCTTGATGGTGTCGAATGCAGTTCCTCTTAAATGAGTTCGGAGTTGGTGGAACTTCACGGTTTCTGAAAGGCCAGAGTTTTTGTCAATGAGGTGCTCGAAGAAATCTCTGAATGATATCCACTCCGTCAAATCGCCACTGAAATACGGTAAACTTATTGTGTCCAATTTTAATTGGACAATTTCGGTTTTTTTTTTGTTCTATTACCAATGCCTACTGTTGGACCGACTGCATCTTCATAATTATCGTCGCTATTAACGTTTGCTCCTGGAATTTCTCTTTTTACCTTGTCCAGCTCTTTCTTTATTTCTGTGATAGCGTCTTTCGTAGCGTTTTGTTGTGCCTTGGTAATGTCATCTTTTAACGTTTTGATATCTGATTGAAATTGGACTTCTTGCTGTTGAAGTTTTGTCGTTGCAGTTGTATGAGCTTCTTCAGCTTCGCGACGCTTTCGAATTTCAATTTTGGTTGCAGCTTTTGCTTCGTCACGTTCTTGTTCTGCCTTTTCTTTTTCTCGTTTTGCTGTTTCAAGTAGATTGCTGGTTACAGATGTGCTTTGAACTGGAGTATTACGTAAAGTATCAAATTGTTTTTGTAGATCTTCTAATTGTTGAATTGCTGCCAATCTAGCTGCTTCGGCTTTGGAATATAATTCATGTTTAGTGTCTCGTTCAGTTTCTACCTTTTAACGTGCAGTTTGTTCAGCTGTAAACAAGCGATGTTCATTTTCCTTTTCCCTTTCTATCTGTTGACGTTGCTCTCTTTCTTGTTCTAAATCTTTTTCAGTTTTTTCTTTTATTGCCATTTGCTCTTTAATCCATGCTGTATTTTCCTTCACGGTTTGTGCAGTAATAATGTCGGTGTATTGGTTTATCATCGAGTCAGACCATTGTATAATTTCTTTTCTTTGATTTTGAATAGTGGTTGCTTGTTCAGTTGACAGTTGTGTTTTATTAATTAATCCAAATTTTTCAACATATGATGATTTTAAGGTTTTTATTGTGTCTAATTTAGGTTCTAATACAGTTCGTGGTGTTGAGCGTAGATATTCAATGGTGGTTTCATTATAGAGTTCCCTTAATTTGTTGTTTATTTCTGTCAGGTTATTAAATTGTGTTTGTAGTGTGGTGGATGTTGGCGCTCCCTGTAATGCCCTCGCACCAATTAGTTCTAATGCTGCTTCTTTCCCTTGAAGTTCGATGATCTTATTTTTTAGAGGCTCTAAAATTTCATCTCGTAGGGTTGATGCTTCCTCCCTTTTTCCCTCGTAACCTGTTGTATCTGCGTCAGGCAAATCACTCCAAAGAGTTTGATCCCATGCGTCGTGGATTAGTTTAGTAGCGCTAACAATTTCTTCATTTTTCAATTTTAAGTCAGCTAAAGAAGCTGAACTTAAAAATTCAGGAGTAATTTCGGTTTTCAACTTTTGGAGTTTTTCAAATTTTTGGTTTAACTTATCCATATCGAAAATTTACAGTTAAACTTATCCTTTTTTAATTGGTTTTATGCTCACCACCTGGGGATATGATTTTGAAAAGACGTTGTGCCAAACTTGAATTGGCTTGGTGATTATTACAAATGTGTTGGCGTTGTTTAAAATCGTTACAGATTTGACACCATAAAGTATTATCAGTATTTCTTCTTAAAATAGCTAAACTTGGGTTTTGTTGGTTTTGAATAATAATTAAGTTTCCGATTGTGTGTGTATTTTTGTTTGGTTTATTTATTGACATTTCTAAATGAAACTTTTTTCAAATTCTGAGTTCTGTTTTATATCTGAGTGGTCCAAAAAATAATTTAATTCAACAGATAAATCCTCTGTATCAGAATTTTCTAAGGTTTCGATGTAATCAACTGGTGAATGTTCCAATGCTTCGTAGCAGTATAAATCAATTGGGGAATTTTCTACTGTTTCGTAGGAATATAAATCAAATGGGGAATTTTCTACTGTTTCGTAGGAATCAATTGGTAAATTTTCATTAATTTCGTTTTCTAACCCTTCGTTTTCAGATTCAATAAAATTTTCTGATTCTAAATTGTTTAAAATTTCATTTAAATTTTGTAATGCTTCATTTATTAGATTATCAATTTCCTCTGTTGTATATGAAATGTCAATTTTTTTTTTTAACAATAGCTCTTCTAAGTTAAATCAATGTAAGTTTTATTAGTTGAACTTATCTTTTTTGCTCTCCTTATTATCTTTGAAGTCCCTTTTATCCTAGATGAGTCCTAGATGAGTCCTAGATGAGTCCTTGATGAGTCCTTGATGAGTCCTTGAAAGGTCCCTGACGAGTCCTTGACGAGTCCTTGAGAGGTCCTTGACGAGTCCTTGAGAGGTCCTTGACGAGTCCTTGATGAGTCCTTGAGAGGTCCTTGACGAGTCCTTGAGAGGTCCTTAATGAGTCCTTGATGAGTCCTTGAGAGGTCCTTGACGAGTCCTTGATGAATCCTTGAGAGGTTCTTGACGAGTTTCTTCGTCTTCTGGTGTCACTTTTAACTGGTCGTGGTATATCAAGTAGTTCTTCCACTGTGGGCCTATTTGATTTATTCTGACATTTCTCTTAGGCATCACTTTGTTCACATACTCCTTTTGTACTATTTCCTTCGCGCTCGCACTTGTGTGATTTGAGTCCAGGTTAAACCCTTCGCGCTCACACAAGTTAACGATTTGAGTCCGGAAATAGTTCGTTTGTGTATTTTTGTACTTTATTGTCCCTCTTCGGGCGCCAAAATGTTTGAATGGTCTTCTTTTATTTTGAGTGAAGATAAAAAAACTCTCACTATCAGCAATATTAAATCAAAAGGTGTTTAATGATTGAAACTCAATGGTTTGGTGCTGATTTTTACACTGAAGTTTTATTCCATTTTAATCAGTATTTATACAAAAATTTTAAATACAAATAATCCCTTCCTTTGGCCCTCGATATAATAATCTTATTCATAAAAACCCTAATTTCTCTTTACCTTTGATGCTTATACTAAAAAAGTTTAATGGTTGAACAATTGCATTAACGGTACTTGGTTGAATGATTTTTATATAAAAAGTGATAACGCTTGAATAATTTCATAGAATGCTAATACAATTGATTATATTTAAGTAATTGAAATTGAAAGCTTAAGTTTAATCTTTGGAAATATACATTTAGGCGTTTCTCGGTAAACTTGAAGTAAGAAACTTTAATCTTGGAAATGCAACTTTAGGCGATTTCCAACACTTTCGATCATGATTTCTATGCGATTGATAAGCCAACCGATTGCATTTCGAAGCGCATGGCCAAATATTGGCCACAAAATTTCAAAATGGGCTACATGGAAAAACGAAAATGGTAAGCAGCACTTCATGTTTCCTACAAGTTCACATTTTTTCCATCTTTTTAATTAGCGAGTTTTAAACAATTTTAAGAAGGAGTATTCCTTATCACTAGTCATGGAATTTTTCGTAATTCTT
>NW_022596849.1:0-1325 GCF_009176505.1 Sitodiplosis mosellana | reverse complement strand
TCTTGCTCATAGTACGCCTTTAATGCATCCCACGTAGCCTTAGCCGTAATCAAATTCCGAATGTGAGACAATTGAGCGTCTTCAACACATAGACCAATCAATGCGCGTGCCATTTCGTCTTTTTCGATGTATTCATTGAGTTTGGTTGTTGCCGTGATGACCATAGCCGCTGTAATATCGCCGCCGAGCTCCAGAACAACTGGACGATCTTGAGAAGCCGCAATCCATACTTTTTCTTATCTCAAATACATTTCCATCTTGTATTTCCATGTGAAATAATTCTCCCCGTTCAACTTTACGAACGACGCCTTGAATGAGTCACCCATTTAATAATTAATACTACCTACAAATATTAATACTACAGTTAATACTACCTTAACGCGTGAATGTGCTCTCGGACAGTCTGAAAGAATAAGATGAAAATAAAAGACGACTACTTCGTATGCAGAGAGATTCACGACTGACTCTTTATTCACGTATAAATTGAATGCAACGAAATGACAATGTCAATGCGTATGACGTTTGATGTTTGACGTTTCATTACCACATGAAAAATATCATTGATGACAGTCAGCACGGATTTATGAAAGGAAGATCAACAATAACAAATTTAGCTGACCAGTAAACATCCCATCGGACCACACGCCGATTTTCAAATGCCTATGCGTGTTCGAAAGGGCATCCCTCAAAACCCCCAAAAACAAATTTCTAGCTGCCCATATTCATATTTGGGGTAGTTATGGGGTTATGTTTTTTCTAGGGGTGAAAATCGTGTTTTTTACCTGTTAATGCACTTTTCTCATACTAAAAATGGTTTGGGCACAATAATGTGTTGATATAAAATGTTCAGGATACTCTAGAGAATCAAATGACACTTTGGGTAAAGCTGCCCGCCACCCCTGTGACGCGAGGGAGGGTCAAAAAGTGAAAAAATATCGAAAAATGACCAACATAACCCCAAAATAGGGTCAAAAACCCCTTCACCCCCCAAACCAATTACATTTTCGGATTGCTCGCAAAAAATTAGCCCTAGGCTATGAACATTTTTCTCCCGAAAAACCCTCCCTTCTGCCCTGAATTCGCCTTTGAAAGTTAAAAAATCTCACCCCCAACATTTTCGACGCATTTTTCACCCCTTAAAACTCAAATGGGCAAATGGATTATATCCCACGAAAGTTGCGCCTGGTCCTATAGATTCCATTGGCACATAGTGTTGGCCCCCCATGTTGCCCCAGTTCGAAGAGCGGGGTCAAAATGTGAAAAAAGTACAAAACTACCCCAAAGTGGGTAAACCTCACCCCTCATCCCCAGAATAATTGCATTTT
>NW_022596848.1:0-4668 GCF_009176505.1 Sitodiplosis mosellana | reverse complement strand
GGCAAATAATTTTAGCAACAATAACGTCATTCGCAGTAATTTGATCGATTATCAGAAGCGATAGGCCTTTTGCTGTTATATCGTTAGCTTTCACAAAACACAGAAGTGATTCAACTGATTTAAAATATTGAAGCACTGATGTTTCGTTTGTTTGCCGTTTTTGTCTCGGCATTTTTTTGCGTTCATACAAAAATTATCGTATTATATGAAGTAGTTGCTCGAAAAATATTTGGTGGTGCTCGGCCAATCCTTGGTGGTGCTCCGCACCACCAAGCACCACTCTGGCTACGGCCCTGACTGAAATAATCAAATGTGCAACTATTTCGAGTGCTCTTTTGAATTGAATTATTCCACTTGAAAATAAAGCAAGTTTCGTTGAAAAAATTCATCCGTTTATCTACATTTTGTACGATTAATCCCATCTTTTGGACAGTGCGGAACTTTCGATGCGAAGTTATTTCGAATGGGAATGGTGGTACGAAGAGCAGTTCAGGTTTTTCAAGGAAAATTTCCTACCATAGAAAGTAGCGTCACAGTATTCTCATGAGATGCTCTTTGTTTGAAACTTTCAAATTGAAAGCAATCCACAGTCACGAGTGAAATGTCCGCAAAAAACAAATAATTTAGTAATTCTTCTAATTTTAATTTATTCTTTCTTATAAGAAGCAGATCACGAAACGCGATTAAAATACATTCCCCTTTTAAAAAACAAATCACTTTGAAAGTAGTTCCAACACTTTGCAGCTATTCAATGCAACAGTTTGAATCCATTAACATTTGAATTTTACATTTGTTTTCAGAAGAGTGTCTTCGATTTCACTATGCAATTAAATTTCATTCTGTGCAATCATACGAATCAAATTCGGTGACTCTTTTTTCTCAATCTAAACAACAGAATTCTTTCATTTCCTCCAAAAATTTCAAAAACGCAATTGATGAATTGAATCAAAAGCCATCATGAACACGATTTTTCTCGCTCCTTTTTTTCTCTTGAAAAATAAGCTAAATAACAAAATGTGTACCTTTTCAAAAGGTCAGAGTCAAATGTTTAGGAAGTGTTTAAAACATATCAGAGCGCCAAAACTCACCTTAAGAATGAAAAGAAGTCTACCAATCTGAAAATCAAAAGCGCATGCAACAACCCCGTTAGCAAATGGTTTGAAGAAATCAAGATTTTTCTCTTGGCTACAGCTTCGATTTGCCCCGTACAGCTCTTGTGTTGAATTCAATTGTGAGACTATGAACTGCAAACATCTGTCTTCGATTCGCCCGTTTGGAAATTCGATTTGATCTCGGAGAAGGTTTCATTCAGCGACAAAAGGAGCTGCAAATACAAAATGACTGAGAAAAAGAAATGAAAAGAGTATGTGGTACTGCAAATGTCCTGAAAAGACCCATACGAATTCAGTCTGAGTCAAAACGAAATGTCAAATTCGAATAAAATTGACCGTTTCTCGAACATAAAGAGTCGCTCGTTTGATCCGATCCGAACAAACGAATAAGTTGTATTTAGAATTGAATTTTATCATAAGCGCAGTGAATGTCTCCTTTTGTTTTCATTGTCGTTGGCTGGAAAGAGCATGAGAGAAAGCCAAGGCTGAGATGCGAAGAATCGCTCTGAAAACCATTTGAAGTTGAATTACAATATGTATAAAACCACTGATCCTTGGTTTGATGGAAATCTCATCGAGAGATGGTTTTGGTTTACATGAGCTCTGAATTTGTTTTGAACATTATTCTTAACGTTTTGAAATGCAATCAAAATCATCGAATGAAAAATTTGATTGAGAACAATCGTGTGGTTAGAAACAAAAACTGAAGTAATTTTTTTCTATGCTGTTTTGAATTTTTGGAGGCAAGAAAGATAGATGCCTTGAAAAAAGATTTAAAGATCTTCTTCAATATGTGTATGGATTCGACTCATCAAGAGTGTTTTAATTTTTTTCGTGATAGTATACCTTAGCACGAGTTAAAGACAGGATTGTGCAAAGGGTTAGACACAAATTCATACTCAACAAACACTCGGAGATACTAGAATCTACTCGGTGCTACTCGGTGCTACTCGGTGCCATTTGGTTCAGTGTAATGTGTAGTATACACAGAGAACTGTCAAAGTCATTTGAGTGTTTTGAGTAGTTTCGAGTTTACATTTAAAATGCATAGATGTACTCGGAACTACTCGGTGCAAAATGAAACAAATTCGTCAAAACTTGTATGTTAGAAACTGTGTCTACCCCCTTGGGATTGTGTCTTAATATTTTTACAAGAAAATTATTAAGAAAAGTCAAAAACAATGAGTTAGAATCAGCTTCGTGCTCTTTATTCGAAGTGTTATTCTGAACTGAAGTTTAACATTCATTCTTGAGCTATTTATATTGTTTGTTAACATTGATAAGGTGTTGTTATTTTGAATGACAAAATATGACGATATTGAGAAGAACATATTTTTGTTATTGAAATATCGATTGCAAAATAATAATAAATATATTCACGACCTTATATTGCATTCGCTATACTAATTAACTTAACTCAACTCTCGTCATATATTTGTGCATTTGCCCCGTTCTTTTGTCTAATATATTATTGTGCATTTCTTATCGATAAAGTACGAATTCAATTCTTAACTAAACAAAACAATATTTATAATTTGTCATGCCTCAAAAGCAAACTCAATAATGAAATATTTGATTATTGTTTTAGCATTGAATTCTTAGCCACAATATTTATTAGCCACAATCCGTCATTCCATTTCCATATCGTGCAATGTGTGATTTATTCAAAATATTGTGCATTGCACAATATGTTTGCAAAATATAATATCGTTATCGCTATCGATATTAACTCTTCTCACACTTTAAAACGACCGTCCCGGTTGTTTCAATGATCGTATTAAATGGGACAAATTTATAATCACATCATACATAATTTATCTTGTTTCTCAAATTAGAACAAGTTCTTCTATTGGAATGATTTTTGTTTTATGAATGGAAATGGATCGGTATGTTTTGCTTTGGATCGTCGACATGTTAAATGTATCATAATTGTTGTGCATTAATAGGTGTATATTATTGGTGCAATATCCTTATATCTTAACTCTTCCCCTACTAAAATGAATCGTCCCCGGTTTGTATGGCAATGAAACTGCAGGAAATAAATTCGTTCTGTTGGATTAGTTTTTTATGTTAAACATTTTCTTGATTGGTTTTATGAATTGATTCGATGATTACAATTAACATTGTGATCGAGAATTTGGTCGAAGTGAAAATTGACCCAGTATGAAAAATGTTGATCACGCATTATAATACTTGCGAAACATCAAAATTCCAGTCCCAGTATGTTTGAATGACAGTAATTCTGACCACAACCTTTGATTGATTTTGATTTTACGAAAGAGTTAATATTCTTTGTATATCAAAATTTTGAAATTCGATAGCATATTATTTGAATTTGGACTGTGAATACAACGTAAATTCATGTTAATTCAAAGGCAACTAAAATGAATTTGGAAAGAAAATTTAATGTGATTCTGATTGTTTCCAAAATGTGTTGAATGTATGTCTTGCATATCCCAACTCTCCTATTTAAAAAAAAAATCGACCATCCCTGATTGATCTTCACAGAAAAATCTAGAATATAAAATGTTTGACCTTTTTATAATTTAATTAATTTTAACCAATACTAATATTTTTGCTCCCAAGAATCGTTCCCTTTTACTGTTAAAATTTTCTTAAAATTTGATTTTAATTAACCAATCTCTAATATTATAGTTGATTAAAAAATATAAATAAAAAATTTCAAATGTCGTATACTTTTTTAAATTTGAATATTTGAATGGATTTAATTTGTGTAGTTAAAATTCGGAAAAGATAAAAATGTGTAAAATTAATGATTTTTTCAGATTTGTTCAGTTTCTAGTACGGTTGCGTATTAACAGTAGCTTTAATATGTTCCGAAATCTGAATTTAAAAATGTGTGTGTTTAAATTTTATATCTACTGATTTTTTCCGCGATAAATTTTACATTTAAAAGGTAAATAAAAAAAAATAACAGGATTTAGGAGGATTTCACGCCAGTTTTTTTAAAATATACTTCCAATCATAATCACCTGAAAAGCATACATTTTATACATCAAAGACTAAAATTTCAGAATTTAAGAAGATCCCGATTGAGAAAAAAAAATTCATGAACAAAATACGTACTTACCTTACTTCTGTCACATATTTGGAAGAAACCAAATGAAATATCATGTTTTTCTGCTGCACAATTATGATTGAAGTTTATTATTTTTCTTATCTACTACGCAGTTTTGAAAAAGTCGGTTGATAAAAACTTGAATAGAAAAGAGCTGTATTTTAAGTTCACAAAAATGATTTGAATGAAATTCAGCTTGATGTATTATATTTTAATACGTGAATGGAATGAATCTGTACTTTAAGAAAAATTAGAATTTTTTTATCGCTTTGATTTTGTTTGTATCACTATCTTCTTTTTCCTCTCGTACCGCTTTGAATACGCCTTCGAAATATTGAGCATTTTTGGCTTTTCTGTCGATTACGCCCGAAAAATCCTTACGTTGCTTTTGCATCCAGAGTTTAATTGCGACTCTGGGATTCCACTCTTCAAGTGCGGGTAAATTGAAGTGAACATATAAGTTTTTCACTTCAGTTT
>NW_022596847.1:0-4355 GCF_009176505.1 Sitodiplosis mosellana | reverse complement strand
ATATAGGCACCCTGTGTGATTTCAAGAGAGAACCGGCCAAAAAGTGGGGGCCGAATTGAGTGAACTACCAGCGCGGAAAATATTCGAAATCTTGGCCCTCTTTTGGTCGGTTCTACCTGAAAACCGGTCAGAGTGCCTATACAGAATCAAAGATGGATTCAAAATAAAGTAATTCAGTGACTTTTTTTGGCTCCCCCTCACCAGCCGGTCAAGGTCTGGAAACCGGTGGCCTGTTTACGTAAATAATTTGTGCATGGCATTTAAAAATTTGTGCATGCATTTGCAAGGCCCAAAAAAGTCGAAAAATGTGCAAATTTTGATTCTACTTTCTGTGGTGAATTTGCTGTAAATGCCATTTTCACCATTCGACGGGGCAGCATTTTTTCGCATGTTCGAATATGCAATTATTTTGTGCATAATTTGTGCATAATAAATATGCCTTCGGATTTGCGTTATATGGTCAAATAATGCCAGACCAGATTTTCGCAGAATATGGGTGTGGTGAACATAAGTCAACTATGAAAAATATTGCTTTTACATGGCCCACACCGGTTCCAATATTTTGTGCGTAATTTGTGCATGCCATTTCAGCCGGTCCCTGAATTTGTGCACACCATCAGAGCCCTGTATCGACCCAAAATGGCATTTTCTTATGCAAGTACGAATAAATAAATAACTTTTGATTGAAAGTATCGCAATCGGTCTGGATGGTTTTATGTAGTTTTTTCTGTTGTTGTCTGGCTATGGATGGTTGGTCAGAATAAATTTCTAATTCAGCTCAGGCAAGATTATTGCAATTAATTTGATTTGATTTCAAATGGAAAAATTATTAGTACTGAAGTAGTAAACAGTAATGCGATGTATTGCAGTCGAATTGAAAATTGTAACTATGGCAATATTTTTGAGTGAATACTGTTGGGCATAAATTGGCAAATGGCATGCACAAATTACGCACAAAATATTGGTAGTGATTGGAGTCGATTTTGTCCATGTTGAGTCAAAGTCGTACTTAAGTATTTAAGGAAATGACATTTTCGGTCGATACTGGGCACAAATTCAAAGACCGCCTGAAATGGCACGCACAAATTACGCACAAAATATTGGAACCGGTGTGGGCCATGTAAAAGCAATATTTTTCATAGTTGACTTATATTCACCACACCCATATTCTGCGAAAATTTGGTCTGGCATTATTTGACCACATAACGCAAATCCGAAGGCATATTCACTATGCACAAATTATGCACAAAATAATTGCATATTCGAACATGCGAAAAATGCTGCCCCGTCGAATGTTGAAAATGGCATTTACAGCAAATTCACCACAGAAAGTAGAATCAAAATTTGCACATTTTTCGACTTTTTTGGACCTTGCAAATACATGCACAAATTTTTAAATGCCATGCACAAATTATTTACGTAAACAGGCCACCGGTTTCCAGACCTTGACCGGCTGGGGAGGGGGAGCCCGATTTTTGGACAATTTTGTATGGGAGGTACCCGTAAATCGATTCCGATTGGCTTCAAACTTTCTGAGGTTTCATTTTTTGGAGAAAAAATAAGATTCTGAAAGTTTCATGTTGATCGTATTGCCACAAGTTTGATTTTTGGTCCTCAATTTTCGTCGAAATTTTCTTGGAAAAAATTGAGGGCCAAAAACCAAACTTCTGCAAATGCGATCAAAATGAAACTTTCAGAATCTTATTTTTTCTCCAAAAAATTGAACCTCAGAAAGTTTAAATCCAATAAGAATCGATTTACGGGTACCTCTCATACAAAATGGTCGAAGTTTTATTTAAAAGGACCGATTTTTCATTATTATATATATTCACTGCCCAAGAAAATTCACAAAAAATTAACCAAAAGTACCTACGGACAACGCAAAGGTACGGAAACAGGATTACGAATGTAATTCTTTTTGTTTGTTATTAACATTAACATTAGCGTTAATAATATTTTATGTTATTAACGATATCGCGAAAATAACGATATTTTAATGTTAATAATTATTAGAATATTAATGCCGGGCAATCTGTAGTACAGTCATTAGAATGTACAATGTACATTGAGAAATAACTACGCGCAGCGCGAAATTTTTTAATTTGATCGTATAGAATATGAAAATGATTATTATTTGGATTTTTGAACTGTGCCAATTTTTCAAAAAGGAATGTTCTTTAAACTGCCCAAAATGGGTAAAAAAATAGCGTTTATTTTACTCTCTGCGACATACGCAGTTGTTCATTTTTTTTTTCTAAAAAATTCCATTGAAACAAATGAATAAGTTTTTCTGATTCGCTGCCCAAAGCAAAATGCCGCCCTGCACTTCGCTCGCAAAATGCCGTCCCTCCTAAAAAATAGGTTTGGCGCAAAGAACGCATATGGGTACCATATAAAAACCCATGGCAGGCCCCATATCAAAATTTCCATGACAGTGTTTTCGGAAGCCATTTGAATCGCAACATTTCGGCCGACTCCATTATTCTAACCAAATTTTGGCAAAAACTGGTGCTAAGGTTTTGTTTGGCTTTCAATATCTATAACTTTCACCAAGACGTCAGCCCTTGAAACAGCATTCTGGGCCAGTTACAGTGTAAAATGACCGAAAAAATTTCAATTTTTCGGCATTTTTTACATTTTTTGCTTTACGAGTCATCGAGGTGGTGGACTTTTGTTCAGTTTTCGACTTGTGTCGTGTAGCCAGAACCCGCACAAAAATTCTGGTACTTGCCAGATTGGGATTAGGATGAAATTTGGTGCTAATTGATTCACACATAAGAGAGAAATTTCGGACAAAAATTATGAAATCACGATTATGGGCTTCGATTTGACAGATAAAAGCAAACGATTTCTACCTATGCTGTCTTTGAACTTATATTATGATCCTTTTCGAACATTTTGGGTGCCCACACACACGTGTGCAATGGGGGGTTTTCCGGTTTTACCCCCCTCTAGGATTCCAAAATGTGGACCCCCCCAAGCGATTTGGAAAATTTGACACTAGATAGAATCGATTTCCAAAAGTGAGGACCTTTTTTTTTAGGTCTTCACTTTTTTTTCGACACCCATTTATAAATTTTCAGACCCCCATTTATAAATTTGACCCCTCCCCCTGGCAAAATCATTTTACCTCCCCCTAGAATTTTTGACCTTGCACACGTCTGAATAGATCCAAACATCTGATTCAATTTATTAAAATATCAAAAACAAGTTGATTTGAAAATTTCATTGAACAAAATTTGAATCAATTTATTCCCTACATGAACAATTTTCGATTCCAACTTTTTTGAACGGCAATTTTTTTCATTTACGATATTTTAACCATGGAAGCGGTTTCAATGATTGCGGATATACCACATACACACATTCAATCTATTACAAAAAAAAATCGCTTTCAATTTCTCGTTTAAATAAAGATTTTTTTCGTTCTCGATTCAAAACCTGAATGTATTTTAAAAACCGCCTGGCGATCAATCAATGTATCGTACGAAAGGATGTCCCTTTACATCATTACTTGCTTACAGTTGGGTCAAGAATTGGGCACAAATTATAAGCACACTCAACTCACTCAATGCCTAATATCAGTCTTGTCATTTTGCAGGATCGATGGTACGAACTTTTCAATTTTTTTTCGCAACACTACAGATTTACATTTTGCCGTAACACATTAATATTGTAACGAAGAACCAAAGTAATGCTATTACAATTGTAATGCCAAAATTTAGCATTACCGGTAACAGCTATTACAATTGTAACAACATTACAGGAAATTTTTGTTCACGTAATGCTACGACCTATTACATTTTTAATGTCGATAAATCTGTACGCAACATCTCTACAGAGACATTTTCCAAATAACGATTGGCCTATCATTAGTATAACGTAATATTATTGAAATAAAAAGAAACAAATCATACATAGCCACATGACGTTGGAATACCTAGCTGTTCGCTACGCTAAAAATCGCTTTCACGATTTATTGTCGATTGTTGAATTTTTGTACGTTGGACGGGGCTTGATAGTCACCGGTTTTTCGAACTCATCATAGACAATGTTTTGTTGGCGATTCGATTCAGATTCAAAATCGTCAGACAAAATTTGGTCAAATTTGTTTTCGAATAACAAATCGATACTATCGTCAGCTCGCACATGGAATTTGAGAGTCCAAAGGTACAGTCATACCATGTGGTATGCCCAACAAACTAGTTTGAGCATTTGAAAGTGGCAACGGAATATTTACGTCAGAATTAAACAAGTGTACGTAAATCGGTTGAAAGATTTTATGGTTGTAGTGGAAACTAGCAACCAAAAAAAACCAACGGATTTACTTTACTTCGATGGAAATAATTTTCATT
>NW_022596846.1:0-2928 GCF_009176505.1 Sitodiplosis mosellana | reverse complement strand
GACATAACCAAACATCGTGTGTCATTCAGTGCTGGTTGTTTTTTTTTTTCTCTCTCTCTCTCATCATCCCGTCGAATTGAAATATCACCATCGAAATGGCAAATTCGGAAGCAAAAATGGTTATTGGAGACGATGACTCTCTTCTCATGAGTGATGAAGAAGCACCGAAAATAGATTTAACGTCGGTTAAATCGAGTGAACCGACAGACCGAGGAAAAAACCATCGTGCACGCAGTTCAAGTAAAGCGAAAGCATTAAACCAGTCAGCCAAATCGAACGCTGTGAATGCAAACACCACCAATGTCGATGGAAAACGTAACAAGAAAAATGCCGACGCAAAACATGATCAACTTTTATCCATTTTATCGGACATCAAAGGGCAAAACCAAAACACTACCGATGAAATCGCAACGATGAAAAAGTCACTGGACGGTAAATTCGAAGCAATCAATGCTGAGTTGAAATCGAACAAACAAAATGTAGTTGCTGTTGCTAGCCGATTGGATGACATGGAAAGCAAGGTTGACGCTGTTGCGTACGATAAAGAGCTGGACAAACAACAAAAGTTGAAAAACAACGTGAACATTTGCGGTTTTCCGAAAACGGATAACGAAGACATCACCAAAGTTGCACTGACTATCTTCAAAGCATTTGGATTGAACTTTGTGCCATCTGACTTCACTGGTGTATACCGTACGATTGGGAAATCTGCTCAAATGCGCACAATCGTGGTGAAGTTCAACGACTTCAACAAGAAGCTATCAGCGTTGGAATCAAAAGCTAAGAAGAATGTTGTACTTGGTGATGTAGCACAATGCGCCGACGACCAGTGAAAAAAGCAAATTTTCATCAATAATCACATCACACCATTCTTCGCTCGTCTGTTGGCTGTTGGACGTCAGGGAGTGCGCGAACAAACGATTCACTCGTGTTGGATTGCGGCTAATGGATGCCTTGTTAAGAAAACCGAAAGCGACAAACCAACAGTCGTTCGTTCTATGGCGGCAATGGCGAAACTAACCGAAGGAATGAAGTCAACTACAAAGAGGTCCAAGCCAGACTCCATGAGTCCACGGCTATCGAATGACAAGAGACGGAGATAAGCAACCAGCACAGTGAAATGACCTGTAAATATAATTTTGATTGAACTGCTCATTGTAAATTGAAACCATTTTGATTCGAACCAAATTACTATTATCAAATATTTCATTAAAATCATTTCATCTTGCTAACTTTTTTTTTTCAATAAAGTAATTATTTTGCTTTTTTTCTCATTGATTCGTCGATTTGCTTTGAATTTTCTTCGTTTATCATGGCTTCGTCTTTATCATTCGACGATATCATGACGTCGCTGCTCTTTTATCAGAATTTGAGAGGACTGAGAACCAAAACAAAGAAATTCTTCACCAACCTTTTAAACATTAAGGCTCATTTTGTGTGTTTGACCGAAACGTGGCTTAATTCTGATTTTTATTCAAACGAATATATTTCCAATAACTATATTTCCCACCGTAGAGACAGAAATTACGAGGCAACTGGCACCACTAGAGGAGGTGGTTGTTGGATTTTGCATAAGCCCTCAATCGATTCAATTAGGAGATATGACTTCGAAACAAATATCAACTTTGTTGAGGATGTCTGGATCCAAGTCAAACTCGAAGGTTCAGATAATTTTTTGTACATTTGCACAGTATACATATCGCCAATGCCTAGTAATACCCATCTGTATGTTGCCTTTTCTGAAAAGGTCAAGGATAATTTGGCATTTATAAATCCATCTGATCGTGTCCTCATACTGGGTGACTTCAATGTATCAATGATTAAATGGAATGTTGGGGATGAGTGCATTCTGGTCCCGTCCTTAGACACAAACAATGCAAACGCACATGAGGTTCTCAATCTCATCAGCTTTGGCAATTTCAAACAATTCAATCAGGTATACTACGACAATGAGGAGACAAATATACTCGATTTGGTTCTTTCCCCCGATCCACATAGAGCAATTCAAGTGTCAAAGGCAAGGGAATCGCTTGTTGAACCAGACACATATCATCCACCACTAGAAATCATAATCGATATTAAATTAAAATTTCTTCCTGTGGTAAACCACAGAAAATTCAAGTTCAGACATGCCAACTATGAGGCAATTTGTGGAGAATTGGATGTTATTGACTGGCGATTCATTGACAATTTACCCTTTGCCTTAGCAATGATACAATTCTATTCCATACTTAATGGCATTATTCAGAAACATACCCCCCTTTACGGGAGGAAATCTAAGTACCCCTTCTGGTTTGACTTTGATTTAAGAAGTAAATTAAAAAAGAAAGATAAGGCTCGACTTAAGTGGAAGAGAACCGCTCTGGACAGTGATTATCAGTTTTTCTCTGATCTTAGAAAGGAATGCAAACTGAAAATTGAACAGTGTTACAGTAATTACTTAAATAACCTCCAAGCAAATATCAAATCAAACATAAAACTGTTCTGGGCATTCACTAAGAGAAAGAAACAAACAAATAGCTACCCATCATCATTTAAGTATAACAATGTCATAGTCTCAAGACCCGAGGAAATTTGTGAACTGTTTGCCACTTATTTCAAGTCAACTTACAACAACCGTTCATCAGACCGTTCAATCAACATCACCAATACCGTTCATTCAAATACCGATCAATCATTCCACATCACACCTGTTGATGTTGAAACAATTATCGATAAAGTTGACTTAAATAAGAACGGCGGACCAGATGGCATTCCCAATTATTTCCTGAGACAGACTTGTAAGCAAATTTCAATACCACTTTCAATGATTTTCAACCGATCACTCCGGTCAGGCATCTATCCAGATGAATTCAAAACGTCATTCGTGACACCAATTTTTAAGAAAGGTGATGAGTCATTGGTATCGAACTATAGACCAATTTGTAT
>NW_022596845.1:0-12956 GCF_009176505.1 Sitodiplosis mosellana | reverse complement strand
CTAATGACCAATGTTCGAAAAATCGAACAAACATTTTCCGGGGCATTTCTGGAAAACTACTACTGGACATTTTTTTTCATTTTTTCATGCCAAAATAACTCTAAATAGACTTATAGTTAATATTTTTAAATAAAGTATAACGGTTTTTGATTGATCAGTTTGTGAGCCTACAAAAATATGGTTTTCCAGAAAATCCATTTTCCGGAAAAACTGCAAACAAAAATTTTCCATATGACAGTTTTTTCGGAGTTTCCAGGGGAAAATTATGCTAGATAGACTATTGGTTACTCATTTCGAACCCACTTTTGCACCTTGGTAGAAAATGGGTGACTTTATGTTTCATGGCGCTCCATACCGTCGCGAGCAATTGCATTGTGGAAAGGCGTTTTTTTTCTTCTTTTCGTCTCAAATAGAAAAACGTTTCTCGCGTACCTTGTAATCAGTCATCGTTGTTGCGCTCTCGTCCAGCATCCCATGATCCGCATAAATCATTTATTGTGCCAATGGTTTTTTCTCCTTCTTCATCAATGAAACACGTTACAATTTAATTTCGAAAATAAAACAACGATTTAGCTGAGATAATAAACATTTTACCAGGAACTTGACACGTATCCAATAGATGTCTAGTGCAGATTTGCAACCATAGCACGAATTGCAGTACCAAACGAAAAAGTATATGTTGCAAATGAGTCATATCACGTACGTAGAACTGAGAAGTCGAAAACTGCATTATTTTTGCAGTGAAAATTGTATTACTTTTCCGTGCACACCGTGTCAAGGGAATGTATAGGAATTGGTCCCGAAAACTTTTTTCGCAAAATTGGTTTAGATCATCATAAAAACTCATGAAACGCGTAAAAAACTTTTTGGGACACTTTTCCGTTCGTGTGCTGTCGTCGTTGTCGTCGTCGTCGTTGGTATTTTAACACGATAACTCAAAAAATAATTGAGATAATCAAAATCTGGAAATGCCAAAAGTTTTGTATCCAAAAAACTTAATTTAATTTCGAAGATGAGTCATTTTCGATTTTATCCTGGGGTACTTGCCCTAAGAAAAACCTCGAAAAAATGACAATTTTGTATGGGAGGTACCCGAGAATCGAATGGCTTCAAAATTTCTGGAGTTTCATTTTTTGGGAGAAAATTAAGATGTTGAAGGTTTGAAGCCAATCGGAGTTTGAAGCCAATCAGAGTACCTCCCATACAAAATTTTCGATATTTTGACTAAAATTATCGATCTTTCGACAATTTTGCATGGAAGGTACGTAAATCGATTCCGATTGGATTCAAATTTTCTGAGGTAACATTTTTTGGAGAAAAATTAAGATTCTGAAAGCTACATGTTGATCGAATTTGCAAAAGTTCGATTTTTTGTCCTCAATTTTTGTCGAAATTTCATTGGAGAAAATTGTAGACCAAAAACCAAACTTTCGACAATGCAATCAACATGAAACTTTCAAAATCTTTTTTTTTCGCCAAAAAAATTAAACCTCAGAAAGTTTTGAGCCAATCGAAGTCGATTTATGGGTACCTTCCATGCAAAATTGTCGAAATTTCGACTATAATTCGCCGATTTTTCACTGCCTTTATTTCAAGAAGATTCACAGAAAAAACCAAAAGGACGGACAACGGTACAATGTAATTCTTTTTATTTACATTCAATTTAAAAACCTCTGAGTGGTCGGGGGATATTATTTCTCACTTTGTTTCGTTACAATTGTTCCAACGAAGATTACATCATATTTTCTTCTCGAAATTCTTTTTTTTTTTCTTTTGAGTTTGATATGCATTTGATTCATTTCAAAATATTCGTTCAACTTGGTTACTATGCCACTTTGACCCATCACCGATTATTCATCCGAAATAGGCTCTATTGTCTCAATCCTTTTGAAAATTTTGTTTGGTAAATATTGCGTGCGCTATCGAATACCCTTCGAATTTTCTTGTTGCAATTATTAAAAAGAAAAACGGTTGGGACTTTTGAAAATATCCGTTTCCGTTTGTCTATTGCCCGCGGCGTTACAGCTTCGCCGGTTCTCACATTCATGAATTGAGCCTTCAAACAGAACGGGCGACTTTTGTTATTTTTTAGAGAAAATATTTTATCCATTTCCATCTTTAATGTCTTATGCCTCATGACGGCTTCACGGTCTGTTTCGTTATGAAATCAGCGTCTTGTCAGTAGAGCTCGTCTTATGTTTATATTGGAAATACGTATTATTTTGTTGTTGTAGCTTCATCGCCGTGGTCTGTTTCGCTTTGTTTGTCACAGAATATCTTCGTCTCTGTCACTTTTTGTTTTATTTCTGGGTGAAAGATGAAGGAAAAGAAGATAGAAAATGACGAAGATGAAAAAGAGAGAAGAACGGAAACGGAAAAAATGCGAGCAATAAAAGGACAGAGCAAATGCTAATATAAAGATAAAAGCGGAGCAGTTGGCATTAGCCCGTGTGTGTGCTTCAATATATATATTGTGACATCAGCGAAAGCATAACTTTCATCTGGGAAAGGATGAGGGGTAGGAGGGAAGGGGTTAGAAACAAAGGAAACCATTTAAAAGCACATGAAATATGTGTAAACAATGGGTGTAAATGATTTAGCTTCATTCCTCTACCACCACCTCATGTGTGGTCTCACAGACACACTGCTCTCTTTTGCAGTTCGTATATCTTCTGAGGTTTCTCTCCAGCTCGCTGTATTCTACAAGCTCATCCAAAGATCTTATGTACCTAATGTAATGTGAGATATTTCCGGCATTACGTATTTTCATAAATTTAATTTTAGTGGCGGCAAATGGACGAAAATGGATGTGGCTTGCCTCCTCATCTCATGCAAGCATTCTGATGTGCAAATGATTGATTTGATTGAGTGTTCACATGCTCGAACTTATAACAAACACAACAAACTATGAGATGTGCACACCATTTAATTTCGAAACGGCTGACGGTATTTTGAATGGGGTTAGGTTTTCTTTGCATTTGCACAAATATTTCTCAACTAGCATTTGCTATCGAAGCTTTATATTTGATTGAGCACATCACCAATTCATCACGAAAGAACACATTGAATTCGAAACCGGGCACTTTTTCTGCTTCCTCCATTCGATGTGCTGTTTGTTCGTTTTCTTTTTTTCTCTCTTTTTCTTCTTCGTCTCATCCGTTCGACGGAGTAATCCATCATACTTGTTTGCATCAGCGTTCATGCAACGATATTGTTGCATAAGAGTGTTTAGTTTTGAAATTTATCTAATTCAATACACACCATTCATTCGTCAGCATACGGTTTCCCGTTCTCTTTCTCTCGTTGATACAGTAAACAATGGTATCATTCATCTACTATTCATGCCTGGCATACGAAAATATCTTCTTTTCCATTTTGCAAAAAATGGCAACGAGCGCTGCTGCACATTGCACAATATATCCTCATGTGTATTTCCGATTGCAAATCACTCAAATATTCATGAAAAAGCTCATGCAATCCACAATACACCATATGCCATTGTTTACTGTTGGCACGAAAGCGCAGAAGAGAGAGAAAAAAGAAATTCAATTTTTTTTTCACCAAATAAATGGCGCTGTAAAGACTTTATTTTTATTTGTTTCTATTTAATACATACACACAGCGCTCTGGTCGACTGAAAACAGATCTGAGCTTTGCGCTTCCATTCATGTTACATCGTCCAATTCACAACTTATCACATTCGCATGGTATGCGTTCCGTATGGTTCCGTACAGATTTCCCACATTTTCCCTCACAACACACCGGGAGACTTCAACAATGCCCTTTTGATTATTTGAGCATTTTGATTGTATCTTGACTTGATTTTCGAGGCTGCTGCATACGACATTTCGTACTGTTTCCCAATGGATACAGGATATAGTGATAACATTCGAAACCTTGTTGAATGGAACCATATTCCACATTTATATATCTTTCTCTCACACTCTATCCCTCTCTAATGCACTGGTTCGCTGCATTGATATTCTAATACTTTGGTTAAGTATTTAGTCAATTTGTGTACACGGCAAGAAAACACACATTTGATTTTAACCAAATAGTAATCTCTGGCCAACCCATATGAAATTCTTCATTTTAGTGGATTCCTTCCATCTTTTGCACGTATACCAAAAAACCACGGAATTCATACTACACATTCATTACGGAAAATGTTGATAAATAGTTTGGTTTATTGATGAATATTCAGCTGAACACAAGGATAGCTATTTGAAAAAAATGATAGCTGACGCCCTCCATTGCATATTGGATGTCCATATCTGGCCACAATTTTCAATCGTAAACGTAACATGATGTATTATGTGGCCTTATATGTATATTTTGGTTCGTTGCCATAATAATTCATTACTTTGTTACGTTGTTCAGAAAGTGTACAAATTATTTCCGCGTCACGAATGGTGGAGCAGCGTATTCAAAGCAGAAAAAGGTCACCCTTGGAGCCAAATTCACGTCCATGTTAATGTAATTCAGTCGCAGTCAAATCCAATTGAATTCGAAGAAGAAGAAAACAACATAACATCATGAAAATAGGCAAAAATCAATTAAATTCGAAAACGAGTCGGTCGATCGGTCGGTCCAGAAATCAGTAGTATTTCCGTCCAGAAATCAGTTGTAGTTTTTATACTGTGTATAATTGGTATTGACACTGTATGGTTGCTTTTCGTGTTTGATTTGAAATGTTGGTCCCGATTTTAAGTGTGCCGACAATCAAATAAAGTGCTTTTTACGTTTACGTACGGCTATTTATGACATGAATGATGTAGATGGTTTACAATTGGCGCTTAACCAATTTCGTGGGCACATTCATTGGCCATTTCTTTTTCGTATTTCATTGTCCAGAAAGGAATCGTTTTCGGTGGTTGGGACAGATCTATTCAATAATCGAGTTGAAATTCCATTCGAGACATTAAATGGAAAGTAGACTGGGAAGTTTAACTCGAACATTAACAACATTTGTGTTGATTATATACATCAAATATAATTGAACACAAAGGGAATCAACTCAATTTGCCTTAAAAAAGTTTTTTTTTCAGTCTCTAAAAAGAGCTATTTCTAGTTTTGGAATTGTTTGGAAAAAAGAATGTTGACACCATTTTTATGCCAGAAACTCAAGCCCGGGCGTATGCAAAACGGGATTCTTTCCGTTATATCCCCATTTGGGATTTGGAAATTTGGACCCCCGTCTGGCAATAAAATTACCCCCGTATAGGATTTTCGATCTTGCGCACGTCTGCTCAAATCGATCCGCTGAATGATAAAACCGTAAATGCTTCCGCATCTGTCCGACCTATGTCAAAATTTTGAATTTACGAAATATATGATAATGCAAAGCGTCTTCAGATCGCAACCATACCAGGCATATTTCAATAAAAACATTAAAAATAACCCAGCATGTGGCCCTGTTTATCAATTATTTGACAAATGGCCAGCATGGCTCAACGTAATGTTTACCGCAAATAAACAAATATCCAGTCTATTAAAATGTATTTTAACTTCTCAACAGGAGCAAATCGATAAAATGTCAAGAGAACACTCAAATCAACCGCATTTATTGTCCATGTTGGTCCTTGTATGGCTTTTGATAATTATTTGGATGGTTTCGTTGTTGGGCCAAGTCAAATTAAACTTCCTAATCAAAACTCGCTCTGTGCATCAAATGGAAGCGAACTCAATCCCATTATCGAATTGAAAAGTTTTCAATTTCGGGAATTCATTTTTAATTAAAACTGGTGTGTGGGCGTCTCATTTGAAAGCTTTTCACAGGAAATATTAATAATGAAATGCTACGAATATATTTGATTTTATTTTATTTAAAACCGCACAGCTCTGGCTGAATATAATAGAGGTTTGGATAAGTGTTTGGCCGAAAAAGAGTGCAAGACTGTTACATCAATTTATAATGACAATAATTTACACTGATTTAGTACATTTTTCAGTTCACGCCTCGTTGAAAACCTGGTCCTTTACATAAATTATGCAGTATTCACAAAAGTAGGCACATGAAAACAAAAACATAGGCATACAACCAAGATGGAAATGTTTGATAGTAGTCAGATAGAAAACGGTCCATAATAACCTTTGGTGAACGTTTCCAAAAGGACAAAGGCTATGTCAAGCGTTTGATTTTACACTTTAATTGGAGACTCTAGGACAGCAAAAGTCGTCACTCAATTTATACCGGTAGATAAATTGACGAGAAGTTTCACGTCGGTTAAGGCAGATCCATATTGCTTTTTTTGCACTGACATTGTGGTTTTCTTTCAATCGTTTTTCTCTTATTCACATAGGTATAACGTGGTTGCAAAGTCGATTGCATACTATTTCTTGCCATTGTCAATAATCGGAGTGTTGTATGCGTTGATGGCACGTCGATTGCATTTGAGTGCACGTGAGATGCCCGGTGAATTGGCTGGGCCACAGAGAGCCCAAGCTCGTGCAAGACGTCATGTCGCCCGTATGGTTGTCACATTTGTAATTGGTAAGTGTGTGCGCGAGCGCGCGTTTTTTGTTTGTCATTTTCTTTACTTTCCACCGAGTCTTGATTCCTTTTTCCATATGGTGCTGAAGCGACATCTCACTGCGACAACGTAAGCTTCATACTCACAACAGAAAAAAGTGGCATAAGTTAAGAAGAAGAAGAAGAAGAAGTGCACGGTGTATACTGTAGTTAACGTTGTCGCAGTGAGACGTCGATAGCAGCAGTCATTTGACGGCTTTAATGTAAAGTAATACATGAAATCGAGGCTTGCTTTCCACTCACTCGATTCAATTCGACGTTCTCTTCAAAGAACGTAACGCCGTCCCATACACCCAGATTTTCGCATTGAATTTGTTTTCTATTTTCAGTGTTTATCATCTGCTTTCTTCCGTATCATGTGTTTATGCTTTGGTTCCACTTGAATCCAAACAGTGAACAAGATTATGACACCTTCTGGCACATAACACGAATGACCGGCTTTTGCCTAAGGTACGTTTAATATGACATTTGAAGTGTGAAATAAATGAAGTTTTTTAAATCGCCTCCAATCAACATCATCCAAAATTGCAATTCCCAATCGCGTCTTCAAAATAGAAAGCAAAAAACTATCGCGCTTCTCTTTGTATAATTGCATTTTCTGTTGATGAAAGCTATCATCACCCAAAGCAGTATACCAATTAATTTATAAGAGAAAAATGCATTTAAAATTTGCATCATTTAATTTGTATCTCCCATTGGGGCCAATCAAAAAAGAAAAAAAGAATGGGACAAGTTTCCTCCATCGATAGCGAACATAATTTGATTTTATGTGTTATGGGATTTTATGCAATTTTAATGATGCACCTCATCACTTGATACACGATTCTTGATTATTTATGCAAAAGCGAAGGCCACACAGCCAATGCTCATATTCCATTGAAAATCATCGAAACACCTCCGTTACCATAATTGAGTTAATTAACATGTTATTTTTGTCCTAACGAGAAAAGTTCATCTCAAAACCTTTTTAGTTAAAAGGTACGACCGGGTTTTCCAAAGATATTTTAATGGAACTCTTTTCTCCTTCTGGCACACAAAGAATAAGATATTTCATCACAAAATTCAAGCGACACACAGTTTTTTTTTCATAATCGAAGTAAAAAATAATGGTTCCATTTGCAACGGTTGAGTACTGTGACTTCTCGATTTCTCCCCAAAGTCATGTCGAAGAGTACTCTTTTTTCCGGGTGTTTGCCAATTTTTTTTCTTCTTTTTCAACCACATTTCTCGTCTATCCGTTTTTTATACTCAAGAAATGCGCAAAGAATGATAATTTCGTTTGCAATTGTAATTTTCTCCCCAGATTTGAATAGCCGCATTTAAATGACCTTTTGAAAACTACAATAATCGTCAGCTCTGCATTTTCTATCTCTCAATTGTATGAAATTTTAATTTGGTGAAAAATTGTATGAAGCTCGCGTCATTTGTCTATTGAATGTCAATTAATATGCGGCGATTATAAATGAGAGTATCATTATTCTTTGCATTAAAATCGCGTTAGATGGTTGTTTTGTTCGATGTGAAGGGCGAAGAGAAAATGGACCTAGCATCAATAAAAACTGAAGAAATATGATTCTTGATCAAACGCACTGGAAAGTGTTTCGTTATTTCTACGTAGCATGGCATTGCAAAAGTTGTGTGCGTGGAAACAAAAGTGGGATCGCAGGAAGTACTTCTTTTTTAAACGAAACATTAAACGAAATTATGCCACATAAATTACCAAATACGACTGTTTCATATGAATTTCCTGGACAGTACGAGAAATGTTACATTACTGTTACTGCCTCTGAAATTCTCATATTAATATCACGTATTCGTTTTTTTATCTTCTAAAATCATGATAAATTGCCGTTTGGAATATCCAATATTGTTGAGTTGCAAAATGAAACAGGATGTCACACTTTCTATTGAGAATGTCATGCGATTAATTGTTGGTTGTTGAGCGTGTCAAAATGAACGTCAAGTAAATTTGTAAAATGTCTGTGCCTGTTCCTTTCTCTCTTCCTCTCCATCACACCGTGATGTGATATGGAGTAGCGATTTCAAAGACAAGTCAATAAATGGATCGACACATTTGCGCACACAAACGTTGTGTGTGTGTGTGTGTGTGTGTGTCTCCTGTGATCCTTATTCAAAGGGCACAGTTTTGTTTGTTACCTTAATCATTTGCGTTTTAATTATGATGACTTTTGCTTTTTTTTATCTTTCTATTTTTTCTGATTCACCTTCGTGGGTCTGATTGTTTGGCCGAAACCATGCAAACACACAAACGAAATCGAAATGGGAAACAACTTCAACGGACGATGTATTTATGGCGGTAAAAATGGTGACAATGATTATCATATTACTTCCTGTGTGTGCTGTGTGGATGGATGGATGGATGCCTGTCTTATGTGCCAACACACCGTAGTTTTCTGAATTCGTGCGTTAATCCCGTGGCTTTGTACTGTGTATCCGGCGTATTTCGTCAGCATTTCCATCAGTATTTGTGCTGTAAGCATATTCAACAAACGCATCATCGTCTGGGCATGTCAATGGCAACAAATGCATGCGACACGAGTTTTATGTCAACGATACGGCGCACACAACACGGTAACCATCATACAATCGTGCAAAATGGTTCATCGCCAACAAAAAGTATTATAATGAATGAAAAGAGGTGAGGCACAATCATGTAAGATACATTCTTATAGGTGCTTGCGTGAAATTGCTGAGGTGAACAATGTGGCTAAAACGGAGGCGTCAGCGAGTGAGAATCAAAGATGCTGTGATGATGACCAACGTCAATACTAACCCTGATACCAACACCAACACCAACATCGCCGTCGTCATCATCAGCAGTAACAGCAGCAGCAGCAGTGGCAGAGAAGAGAGAAAAATGACGACAACAATGACAGCAACAATAACAGAAACAACAACATCAACAACAGCACAAACTAACAACCCAACTATTCCCATCGGACATGCGAATCATAAGCCCTAGTGTTAAGTATTTTTGTCGCAACTGCGAATCATATTCATTTCATCTAAGTATTTGTGTGTTTATTGTTCGTTCATAAATCAAGCTTCCGCTTGTTGTGCCCTACTATCAAGCATACCGATGATTTACTGTACGGGAATCACTCACATGTAAACCAAGCACATAATTAATGGCAATTTTTGTCCATTAATTATCCAAAGCGTTCGTTTATTTTACTCTCGTTCAACATCATTTTCTCTTTATTTCTCTCTCTCTCGCTCGCTCGTTCGCTCGCTCTCTCTCGTCTACCTCTTTCGTCTCTCATCTTTTCCTATCTATTCTATTCTTTCCCACATCTCTTCAACTCCTGGAGCCTAGAAGCGGTGAACAAAACCATTTGTCTACAATGGACAGACTCAATTTATATTATCTCCCAGTGATAGTAAAACGTAAATGCCCTCACCCAGCCTCCATGCCCTCGAAAATATATCATCGCAATGGAAAGAGAAAGAGAACGTGAACGTTCATTAGCTATAATCATGACTTTTTAAAATAATTTTTCGATGAACCAACAAACAAAACTGTTTTGTTTCACCGATAACACAAAACCAATCAATAAAATGAAAACCATACAGAATCTTACATATGCTTAATTGGACGGATGCAAATGTGTCTGTCAACTTTCAATCGCAGACCAGAGCTATTCTGGTGTATGGTGTGAACGTCGCACATATTACCTACTTACTATTTGACTTAAGCGGCTTTTTAAAGGAAGAAATCGAGACAAATGTTGTTATAAACCGAGAGCCCACGTAGAAAATACTATATTGATAAGTCTCACGTCAGATAATGTGATTGTAGGTAGATATTAATGCCAATATTCAGAATATTTTTCATTTTCTTCTTTATCTCTTTCAATTTACGATATCTAGCTGCCGATATCAATAAAAATATATGCTTCACTTTTCTTACAATTTGCATGTCAGATATTTTTTGTACAGCTAAATTGCCTCACTCATTTCGATGAAGTGAGGTTATGTCATTTCATGTCAAAATGTCAAAGTGGGGAAAAACGACATAGAGTGATATTTCAGAATGGAATAAAAAGTATTGTGCAAAATATTTTGAGCTGATATTTTGAATTTGAATTAATTTCGTGGCAATTTAGCTGTACAAAATATATCTGACATGCAAATTGTAAGAAAAGTGAAGCATATATTTTTATCGATATCGGCAGCAAGATATCGTAAAGTGCAAAAGATAAAGAAGAAAATTAAAAATATTCTGAATATTGGCATTAATATCTACATACGATTACATTATCTGACATGAGACTTATCAATATAGTATTTTCCACGTGGGCTCTCGGTCTATTATAAATATTATTGTAATTTTTCGTGGTAAAGAATATAAGGAAATATTAGCAACAAATCAGAAAAAAAAGTCTCGCTCACGTTTCACTGAACGAAACGAACGACGGTGGACGAATTTGTGATGTAATATAGCTTTTTCGCAAAAAAAGCAAACATACACACACAAAACGAAGGAATGAGTCGTAATTTATCGAACGCGGGAGACAAAAAAGCATAAGAGTGCTAACTGTGATTTTCAATGACGGAAAAATTTGGATTTTAAACTCTTTTTTCGAGTGCATACGTGCCTCTGTCAGAATAGCCGCAACCAAATTGTGACTGGCACGTTCTTCGTAGAAGATTTTCATACATTTTTCATTCCAAATCGGCCCCAAAATTCACGTTTATGTGTATTATTTTTCCTTTTGCTTTTGCTAATAATTTTTTTCGTAGAATTAGATGCACAGTTTCCGTACGCATTTCGTACTCTCTTCGGTCCGCCTGTAATTGAATAAGAAAACATTTTTATTCTTTGGACCTTTCTTTTCTCACGAAAAATAAGTCAAGCTTTCATATCCAAAGTCATACGATCGAATGATTCATTTCAATGGCTCTCTCTGTCTCTTTCTTACTTTGAAATGCTTGAGTGTGTATATGGGCGCGCATGTACCTTCGTACGAAATTCGTCTACGGATGTATGCCAGTACAAAATCTTGTGTAAATGTGATGTTGTAAAAAAATATTGCGAATCAAGTGAGGACTTAAATGCTTTTCAGTAACACTTAAGATTATTATCCCATCGGCTTAAGGTTGTCAGCCATATAAAATATGCATGGGTTAAATCACGACCGAACTGAAAACGAAAAAATATTTGGAAAATTCACTTCAACTCAACCTATCTCCAAAGCAAAACACTGAAATTCTGTTTATTGCGGAATGGAACGAGTTTCAACCAATTGCGAGAAAAACACAAGTGACTCTTTCACTCTTTCACTTCGATTCAACTTTTGATTTCAAAGCAAAACTTTTCCACTCTTTCTGTTTCAACACATATACACGATGATTGCGTATCATCATCAAAAACTAACATTTATGTTGGAACGACAAGTTTCTGATATGATTTGCATATTTCAGCGGTTTTTCCCTCAATGAACTTTCGCTTGAGTTGGCACAATTTTATGACTGAATGAGCATTAACTTGGTATGGTGAAATTTTGGAGAGTTGTGTGTGTGAGTGTGTTGAAAATATACAGTATGAACACTATTCTTGTTCAGGTCCACTAAATACTGTTTGTTATATACAATTTTGTTTGGATGATAAATCGTATATACACAAAATATGTTACGGAATGATTTAACCGATCATTCGGTTCAACTATTGACGAATATTTCCCTCAATTTTGAACATTTTAGGCGTGGAACTGTGACAAAATCGAGGGGGTAATTCCTCTAAAGTAATTTGTAGTCGAGAAAATAATAGAGAAGTAATCGAAAAGTTATCCACGTACAAAAATCGAAAGTAATCTAGACAAAAAAAATTTTTCTTTGATTACTTTTCGATTTTTACACGTTTAAGATTACTTTATTAAAATGCATTGCAACAGTATCTTTTGTACTGAAATCATTTTGACCGTACATTTTTCACACAAACCCACACATACACAAACAAATATCACTGTGACTTATAGTTTTGCATTCGGATGATTTGAGCTTTGAATCATGTTTGAAAACTAATGAGCTTTGACAAATGACGAGAAAAAAACTTAAATTTGCAGAGCAATCTGCTACAATGAATGGACTTAAACTATTGTTAAACGAAAAATGCAGAAAACTCTTTGGGAATGGCGAAACGATTTTGTGCATCCACAGCACAGCTTCGCTAGCACTTATCATTTGGTGAGTGTGGGTGTATTTGACTTTTCCTTATATTTTGAATGATTGCAGTATTTTCACTCAGATATAGCTGAATATAGCAAATATCTAAGCGTGGACATCATATTTGAATGGGCAAGCGGAATAATGAAACGTAATTCTGTTTTTAAATGAAGTGCCTCTGAGAAAATTTTTCAGTAAAAAAGCCCCACAAAAATATTGTCTGAATAAGATTTTCATA
>NW_022596844.1:0-6299 GCF_009176505.1 Sitodiplosis mosellana | reverse complement strand
AGCCCTTATAATTGCTAAATCAACATAATCAAAGCTAAATGAATTTAGACTGAAACGGCTGACGTTTTTTCATAAAGACAAACGTATTTTTATTCTTTTTGTTATGAATTCATAATTGAATTTTATATGAGCTCCTCTAAAAACGGCCAAAATATTTTATAATAAATATTATATTTATTTATAACAAAATCGCCCGAAATATTTAAATAAATATTTTTGTTAGCCTTAATCATGGTCACGGACTAGAATCAAATTCGCCTTCCACCGCAAAATACCACCACACCCGTGAAAAAAAAATCATATTGCCCACAGTTTGCACATTTCGCAAACAGCAATCCAAACAAAATCATAATTCTTTAGTTCTGTAGCAAAACATTTTGCTCGCTCATACGCTAGTAAAAAAGATCATTTCAAAATCGTGTGCAATTTCTGTGAAACATAAGCAGAATGTTATTTCTGCCTCGTTTCGAAATGAAATCTGATATCGCTTTGGTTTCAAATTTTTTTTAAAAAAAGAAATCGCATATAAGGCACGAAAATTGTTGCGAATTATGGTGTCGCATGTAAGAAATATTTCAAATCGAAAAAAAAAATTATGCCCATGCTGATTGAACAATTGAATATGATCGCGTTTTAACTAATATGAATGTTTCTTGTGTAGCACAAAAAATATAACTCTCTTATTGCTATGTTCAATTGACTAAACTATACACATTCATTCATTACTTATTTTCCCACAACTTATGATTTAGTTAAACCTTAAAAAAAACTGCTAGCTCTGCTCTTCTGTATGCCCGTCTTCTCTTCACACATTTTACTCAAACATTTGACTTAAAATGCGTATTATCTTCTTCTATCTCCACGCCCGTTCTGCTGTCTTCTTCTTTTTCTCAGCGCCCGTTTTCTTGTCCTCAGTTTTATCAGCGCTCATTTCACTCTATCAGCACCCGTGCTTATTTTGCTTTCTTCTAATTTAGACTTTAGCACCCTTTTTGCTATCTTCTGGTTTGATTTTCTTCGTATTTTATTGTTTTAAAATTTTGATCATTCGCTTTTCAATGTTCGATTTTGTTTTAATTATTTCAAATTTTCTGTTTTTACTGCTGTTGCTCGGCCGCCATTCCATTGCTTCGATTCGATACTTTGATATTATCGTGAAGTATTTAATGACAGAATCGTAAACTTTGCCACAAATTGTCGAGCTGGATGAATGATATCACAGCGATTATGACGATTATTACTAGACAAACGTCCACCCTTGATGCATTTTGTCTTCGATAGTAACGTTATTAATGCGGATGATGTTATGCTCAGCTTACTTTTCGAAATGTTGGGATTAAATCTAATGCTAATCAAAAGACACATGTGTATATATTGCTTCCTTTTATTCGGTCAACTTTTCTCTTGCGAGAGCCAAACTCCTATTTCCTAACGATGATTAGACGATTTGCCTTTGATGCAGTCAGCTGGTACCTGTTATTCTTTTCGCGGTATTCGCGTTCGTCTCACGACATATAATCGGACACTTCTTGTGGCTTTGCCTCGGTCTCCGTCTTAGTCGGCTTTTTTCCTGTTTTGGTTTTGTCTTCGAGTCTCACACACGTCTGCTCTCTTTGACCATCAAAAATAGAAGAACGCAAACACAGTTCTCCTGTCACTTCATCTGTCAGCGCACCCAGCGCCATCATTTACATGTACTCAATTCGCCGCGCAGGGCTTAGGATCTAGTACTGCGTTCGGCTCTCGCGATATTAACAATTTGAAACGGATACACTTTTCCTTTTTATTCATTTTATTTATGCTTCGTTCGTTCTCCCGGCATACGAATGCCAAACCACAACACATCCCCCTCGAAAGAGAGACTTTGAATGCATGCGGGCAAACGTCTTAGCTATGGTCTTGGTTCATCAATTGATCGATCTTTTCAGGATGTTATTTGTTAATTTTGTCGTGGTTTTTTCCCCTTTTTTCGTTAATTTTTACTCCCACATTAGTAATCGGTGATGCCTCTCATATTCAACGCAACGCTTGCATGGCAAGCTGTAATCAAATAAATAACTTGTCCAGTTTATTTCCTTTATTATTTGGCATATTGTGCAACTCACTTCGACCAGATTTGTCTTGATTGTTTTGACATTAAATCGTTATGGTTCACTTGGAACATCTTTTCAAAATCGGGCTTCATTTTTATTTTGGTGGCCGAACCCGTGCCTCTTCTGTTTTATTCTTCATTTGTCATTTTCCTGTGATTCGGAACAATGAATCTCTCGCTAAACTTAATATCTTTTTTTGATTGAAATGGGCACGGTTGGCATCTTTTCTACCCGTAACTTGTTGTGGCCTAAGATATGACCCAGAAAATCGTATTTCCCGCTCTTTAATTTATTCCCCATGAACACACAGAGAGCAATACCTCTTCCAAACTAAAATACATCATCATTCGTTTTCGACACATCATCCATTTTTTCCTTTACGGCATGAATGATTACTTCATCGAGAGACGTGCCTTCCAATAAAGCCGCATGCTCCTTGCCTTTGGCATGGAGTTTTCGTAGTTTTGCAGCCGATTCGTCATGCACCGGCTCCAGGTTGAATAGTGTACGAATTTGACGGTCTTTGATAGCTCGCTTGTTGTCAAAACGACTCGTCAAAATATTCCAGGCTTTTCTGAAATTAGCTTCGGTAATGTCAAATGAAGCAATTGCATTTTCAGCCTCGCCTCCGACTACTGATTTTAAATATTACATTTTTTGTAAATCGTTGATTTTTTTCATTTTCAATCATCAATGTTCCAAATAACCCCCTGAATGACGGCCAACCTTCATAATTCCCATAATACTTCGGAATCTTAATTGCATCCAACCTGATTGGCATTGTGGTTGGTGTATCTGCTTGCATAAAGTTATTCTGAACTTGCTGTTTATTTGTTTCTTTCAACTGCCACCAATAAATAATATCGGGTTCGTAGTCTACGGAGTGATTCAGCATGTTGGTTCTTGTATGCACTGTCCGCAATACTGATTTCGTAATACATGTTCTTCACATGGGTCCATTCGGCTTCACCGTCTTCCAAAGCTATCTGGGCCAATTTGCGACAGCCACCTGCTAACGTGTTTTCAATGTTGTCTAATAATGCGTTTACATTTTCTGCTCCTGCCATAAATCGTCAATCAGCATCTTCTTTCATTGTTTGAAGTTTTGATGGTACCGCTTTTGGCGTAGAAAATCCAGTTGCCAACCCATGGAATGAGCTTCTACGCGGCGGTGTTTGTTCACCCGTTAACTCATTTTCTTCCTCCCCATCGCTGGCACCGTCTTCGTTGGTTGTTTCGTTCACACCAGTACCATTGGGTTCGTTGGTTTCGACCTGGTTTTCATTACTTTCACCATTTTCCAATGGTAAATTGTTTTTCATTCGTATCATTCGTTCTTTTAAATCGATGGCAGTACGTATTTCGTTGTAGAACAATTCGATGTAACCAAAATATTGTTCCTTAACGTACCATTCTTCTTTCAAATCATCGAGACTTTCCTCCAATTTTTTTGTGGTTGCCCAAAAATTCTGCCCACTGACTGTCCAGCTGCTCGCGCCAAAATGTTATACGCTCGAGCTTGCACAGGCGTCTTCTTTCTTTGATAAACGCCGAATACATGTCAGTAATTTCTTTTCCAATCGTGGCTTGAATTGCCATCATTTCCTTATGATGGTCCATTTTTTCGTTTTTGCGCGCTTTTTCTTTTGATAAATTTCTCGTGGATTTATCACTCACTTGTGTTTTTCAATCCCTTTTGTTAACCGAATTTGGCCAAAATTCAGTTTTTTGTGAATTTTTCGTTATATTCACTTCACCGATTGAATTCTACTTGTTCAGAATTCAATCACTTCTAAATTTGTCGCGAATTTTTCGTTATATTCGTTTCACTGACTTGAATTTTCGTCGTTCAAAACTCAATCACTTTGTTGTATTCCGGAATTCACTCTACTTTTATTTTCGAAGGACCAAAAATGTTCAGCTGTTTTAGAACATTTAATTAAAAGATTTCTGGTTTTAAAACCTTGATTAGCTTGATTCTTTATTGCTTGTTTGAATACAAAAGTTGTACTGACTAAATATTGTTTCTTAAGCTCTATTTATATCGAATTAATGCTGAATTAACAAGAATGTTTCAAGTGCAATACGTGCTTTAAAAGTAATACAATGAGTTAACCTGAACTTGATTCTATCAAAATATTGACAGACGTGCTTCTTTACATAAATATGAATGATCTTGCATTTGTTACAACGTGCTTCAGAAATAAATATTATATAAAACATGTCCAAATTGATGGACGCATACGCTCGATGTCGTCGCTAATGAGCGGGAAATATGAAATCCGTTTGCGTCGGGTTTCACTTTCAATCTGTTGTGTTTATGCGCGCGTTTGTGAGTGTGACAGAGAATTGAATTTGTTGAGCTGCTTCTTGATGACGTGCCATGGATAGTTGTTGGCTTTCAGAATGTCGATGATTTTTTCAACATTCTTATCACGAAATTCGTCATCAGCCAAGGTCAGTACTCGGTGAAAGAAGCCGTAAGCAACTGATTCTTTTTGTTGTCGTGGGTGTTGTGAGAGGTAGTTCAGAACTCTGTTCGATGCTGTTGGTTTTTGGTACCAGTCGATGCTAAGTGTACCATTGTCATTGCGGCTGATCAGTATGTCCAAATATGGGATTTTTCCTAGGGGTTTCACGCAAACTCGAAGGCCGAAGATTTTACTAAATAGCTGGAAATAAAACCATTTTATGTGTAAACTATAGATATTGCTTCTTTTTAATATTTATTCTTATAATTTTCAAGGTGAATGTGAAAATATTTCGAAATAATACGGATTTTGGTGAATCTCAGAGAATTTGAGAGAAAAGAGAGAAATATTGAAATTTTAGATGAATTTTAAGTTGCGTGAAACCCCTAGGATTTTTCCATCTTCCTCATATTCGACCGTGAATTTGATTTTTCCAGGCAAAAAATCATTCAATTCTTTGGCCAAAGTGTCAAATTTACGTAATGGAACTACGATGAAAATGTCGTTAACATATTTAATGATCAGTTTCGGTTTCAGGCCAAGTTTATTGAGTACTTGGTCCAAAATTTCGTTGGTAACTATGTTCGCTAGGACTGGTGCTATGTTCATACCCATTCCCGTGCCGTCAATTTGTCGATAAATTTGGTTGTTGTAGCAAAACACAGGTGATTCCGAAAGCACAAATTGAAGTATGTCGTTGAATAGTTCTTTCGATATTTTGGTTTTGCTTTTTCGTTGCAATTCATCCCATTCGCTCATGATTAAATCAATTGCAAAATGGATTGGAATGCTCGGGAACAAATTCACTATATCGAGCGATGCTGCTGTATCGTTTCTCGTGGTTTTTGTGCTCTTCAGCTGTTCCTTGGTATGATGAGAGTTTTTCGCGTCGTGTACTATATGTCTCAATAGGCCATCAAGGTACACCGATAACTCCGTAGCTGGGCTATTCACTGTCGATACCACCGGTCTCAACGGGCAGTTGGCTTTGTACAGTTTCGGCAGCGCATAGATTCGTGGCAGCTGAGTGTTGTGTTTAAAAAATACACAAATAATCCGACGAATAAATACTGCTGCGTAAAGGGTTTGCGGTTTTAATTGGATTAATGAGATCTTGTGTACACGGCCAGTCGGTGAAACCACTAAACAGCCTACACAACGATGTAAATAGTGTGGCACATTGCGTTGAATTGCACCATTTGGTTTCTGCGGGCATTTTTATGATTTTTATGACGGTTTTAGGCAACACAGTGAAGCGCAATGGTAATATATCCAGCAAATCCAAAACGTTTCAGAGTTCAGTTTGCATTGCTTTTGTCCCTATCGGAAGATCACTGACTTGAATCATGAATGACGTTTGAAATGTCATATCTGACAAATGCCATTTCCAACATTTGGGTAAACCTTATGACAAAAGTATTTACTTTTACTTCCAAATTATACCGTATAGATTCCGTTAGAGCATTCATTGCTGAATATTTTCCATTTACAGCGCACTTTGTTGGTTTTAGGTATTTTTATTACTTTTTTAGGTATTTTCATGACATTTTTTGGGGTTTTCAGGACAATTTTCGTTTTTCCACATATTGACTGTGCATTTCTCATTAGCCATCAAGGAGCGTAGGAGCTGTTTTCGTTCACCACAAATCAAACGCAAATTGGTGACAAAACACAGAACATGATATTGGTACAGGTGGGCGAATTCGCGAGTATATACTCTCATACTCACTCATTT
>NW_022596843.1:0-3208 GCF_009176505.1 Sitodiplosis mosellana | reverse complement strand
AGGACGTATGTACAATTCAATTAGAAAAACATTCCTGTCTTTCAATGACAGGACAACGCATACTTGTTCAGCGCCATACTGCTCACCTGTGCTGACCAGTTCAGATTTCATTGTCCTATCAACAGCAATCAGTACACCTCCACCGCTTGTTTTAATTTTCCTTTGTTTTGATTCAGTTTCAATCGAGCGGTCACAGCGATACACATTAAAATTTGGAGGAAAAACCTCTGAAGAATCAATTGTGCCGTCAAGGCAAGTCTCGCAAAGCATAAATATTGCAGAATCCGAAGCGATTATGTCAGCGTTAAATTCAGCAAGTCTGGTTCTCACTCCATTGATGTTCTGCGTGTGTATCTTTTTCTTCAGTTTATGTAAAGGTGTGCGGTGAAATGAATTATTGTTCAAAAATGATGAGGCATGCCGTTCAAATGTGGTACTCCGTAAATTGGGTGTCGATATTGGTCGGTATGATAATTCTGCTGCGGGTCGGTCCAATATTGCGGTAAAAAAGACAAAGACTGCTGATGTGGCCTGGAAATTTGACTGGTTTAATGTATCACAAAGTTTAATTGCTTTTTCACCAGTAACATTACACGCGAGAGCTGCGTCTAAGGCAAACTACATGGCACTAGCGCCACACTGAAACACATTTGATTTGCATTGTACACGTAAGCGGTGGGAGTTCAAACTATCAAATTACAACAACAAATTTACACAGATAGGCGCATCCCTCGATTACACGTATCAAGGTTCCCCGAAATCCACTCTATATTTCTGATATTAAAATCTCCTAATTATTACTTTGTCATTGCAGTTAAATTTTAGCATAACATTCTCAGTGATTTAGATATTCGATTGTCAATGCTGTGTTATCTGATTTTGATGTAATATATACCACTGAAACATACAAGTATCCCTCAGGCAATTGGAGTTGCAACCACAAATCTTCGACAAAATTAATGTTTAGATAGCTAAAATTTCTTTTTTTACTAACATTAAACAACCCCCACCTCTTGATGTGTGAGTTGATACGTAGTTTCGTCTTACATCGGTAAGACCCTTTATTTTGAGGTTGTTCTTTGTCCTCTCAATTTCGACCATGTGTGAGTGTATTTTTATAGTGATTTATCGAAATAAGACGAAAAAATATCTTGAAAAAAGAACCGTCATTGGTCAAGGAAGCAAAATCAATTTAAATTGGGAAATAAAATAATGTTTTTTACTCTTCAAAAAATCTGTTTAAAACCAGTAATATTTGACTCAATTCAAAAAATTTGTTTTTTCAGCATTGAGAGGATCATCGGATGATGGTAAAAGTAAGGTAAAAAAATACTCTTAACAACAAATATAAGTCGTCCATTCCACGTGAAATCGGACAAAAATTGGACTTCTCTCTTCAAAATACGTTCAAACTTTGCATGCGCGCTTGGTCTGTTGAAAAACTAAGAAACCCAAAATTTGGGACCGATCTGATCCAGAAGTGGTAGAAAAATTATTCGACATTTTTTTCTGAAATTAGATTATAAGCGAAAATAGTGGCTTACGTCGACGGATATTTCTGCCAAATGGTACTTCCGAACCTATGGTATAGATAGGTAAGGGAAGGTTTGATCAGCTTAAGATATACATATATATAAGGATTTTTTATGAGCTTCCCGAATATAATGGTGGTTTGGGGTTAAAATGGGGATTTGGCCCTGTTAAAATGGGGATTTGCCCTAAAATAGTGATTTTTAGATTTTTGGAGCCTCCCCTGCCTTTATGAAGGGAGACCCCAACCAATGGTATCATTTGATTCGTTGAAAAATTTTCCGCCGAGGACAAGTAATTTTATTTCTTCTATGGCTGCGGGAGGACGTAAGCTAACTTTTAGGCAAATAAAAAATGCGTGTTAAATGCGTTCGGTGTTCAGTTCAATTGTTTTTATCAATGGGAAAATCTGTTCAAGTTCAGTTCAAATTCGTTCAGAATTTGTTCATACGCTACTTCAATTGAACTGAACATAACAAATTTTCAAAATTAAAACAATTCAAACATTTCAAACCACATTTGTATCAGTTTACATCAGGGTTCAATGGAATTGAACAATGTTCAAAATTCATATCTGTGTTCGAGTTCGTTCACGTTCGGTTCAGAATTTTCGAAAAAGAAAATCACTTGTTCATGTTCGTTCGGTGTTCAGTTCAATTGTTCAATTCATGCAAAATTCCAGTTTATGTTCGGTTCATGTTTGGTTAAAACTCGAACGAACTCGAACGAACTCGAGCAGTTCAGTTCAATAGGCAGCTCTATGTATATTTCAGTTTTATAATTGAATCCAAAATCTAAGGTGCAGGGGACGAGAGGTGGTGCAGTGAGATAGCCCCATCGATTATCTATCCAAACATATATATATATATATATATATGTCTGGGGTTTGGAAGTGCCATTTGGCAGAAATATCCGTCGGCGTGAGCCATCATTTTCGATTTTTGACCAATTTTTTTCAAAAAAATGTCGATTCATTCTTTACCACCTTTGGATCAGACCAGTCTGAAATTTTTGATTTCTTAGTTTTTCATCAAAACAAGCGCGAATGTAAAGTTTGAACGGATTCTGAAGAGTGAAGTCCAATTTTTGATCGATTTTACGTAGAATGGACGAAGAATTTGTCAAATTTCATCGAAAACTGCAGTATTAGTGAATGAATGGTCTATATTTTTTCTTCAATTTTCATGGTGTCGTTCCCAAAGTAAAATGTAGTACATTTTACAAATGTAATACAGAGTTACACTAATCTTGGAAAGAATCTTTCAATCTACGATTAGAAGAAATTTGAAAAAGCAAAGTCACTTCAAGGTGTTTTATTTAAAATTTAATCGTAGATTGAAAGAATCTCTCCATGTATTAGACTTTGCGGTACAAATTTTGTCGTTTTTTAACACTATGACGGTTTTTGGGGAATCCAGGGCCCCAAGCGAACTTTAAAGGTGAATAAAAGTACTAAACAGTGTATAAACCAACCAGATTTAAGTCTAATTGTATAGATTGAACATTTCTCTACACGAATGACATATACACATATGCATATGTGTGAGTATGTGTAAAATACAGCCTTCCGAAAAACATGTTACGCTGTTGTTCTTTGGGGACCACAGGGCCCCATGGCTATTTTATATGGGTGAAACGAAAAACGTCCTAAAAAACCCAAATATCGTCCGATAAATTA
>NW_022596842.1:0-1528 GCF_009176505.1 Sitodiplosis mosellana | reverse complement strand
CAGAAATTCTTCGAGTATGTCAGAACGTGCAATAATACCAATAACGATATTCCTAATAACATGGAATATGATGAGAAAAAATGCACCGACCCATACGAAATTGCCAATTCATTTGCTGCACACTTTGGAAAAGCATATACACAACCGATTGATGGATCCGAAGCAAGCTATGATGAAAATGACCCGATATTATTCGAACGATGTGCAAATTTCCCACGTATTAATGTTACTGAGGAATTGGTAATGGAAAAAATCAACGATTTGCCACACAATTTGGTATCTGGTCCCGATGGAATACCGAATATGTTCATCAAAAATTGCATTCACACATTACTGAGGCCAATAACACACATATTGCGTGAATCGTTGAATTCTGGTTATGTGCCGAACACATGGAGACGCTCTTATGTAAGACCAGTGCACAAAAGTGGAGCTAAATACAAAATTGAGAACTATCGTGGAGTAGTGAACGTAAATGAGAGTGACGTAAACGAAAGCGAAGAAGAAGATGTGATTGGCAGTAGCGATGAGCGTGGCGAAGGCAAGAGCGCACTTGAAGAGGCCAGCGGAACGAATGAAACGGACGATTCGATCATCGATGAAAAGCCAACACGTTTTTTGCTTGACTCGGATGAGGAAGAAGCCGAGAAAGCGGACAGAAACGATCAGCGGATGGATTTTTCTGGAATGTGGAAGAAAGTCGCCGAGCTGATGTGATGGTATGAAAATTTAAAGAAGTTAAATTTTATTTTGTATTTTTCAGTAGAGCCAAGATTGTTGAATGAAGTTTTTGTATCAACATAATAATCATATAAAATCGTAGAATACTGTGCATTAGGGTGTTTTCGGTATTAAATAAACAGAAAATGGTAGTTTTAGTTTGATAGAGCAGAGAATTTGGATTCGATTTCATATATTTTTGTTCGGAATCAGTCCAAGATGCCACTTCCCACAAGCAAAACAAATGTTCGTCGAATTTTGAGGTTACATCACTATTCGCTGAAACTAATCTGATATTTTCCACTTCTTTCGATTCAATCTCACTGCCAGAGATGAATTCTCAATGCAAATATTTATTTTCACGTAATTTTCATTGGAAAAAGTAGCCAAATAGTCGAAAATTCAGACAAATTGTATTGCCTCTTTGACCGGTTCTTCAATCATAGAAAAAACACCGAAAAACTCATTTTTTTCACAGAAATTCATTCAATGGGTTTGAAATAGACGATAAATTATCTAAAACCACCAAAATATCCAATCGAACAAAACCAGGAAGGCCAAATTGCAGCAAAACCAAAACGTAAACAAAAACGAGCTGTCATTATGAAATCTGGGCTTAGTTTGATGTTTGACAAGACCAAAATACATCTGCGCGAATCACTGTGTGCGAATTGACTGTGATTCATTCGAACAAGTGCATTGGTAGCCCTTCAAAATGTCAAAGAAGTCCAGATTTCATGATGACAGCTCGTTTTTGTTGTGCTGAAACTGATACTACACGAGCAAATTGGAATGAAAAAGACGAAAA